>NW_020653534.1:20878-40289 GCF_003589595.1 Hyposmocoma kahamanoa | reverse complement strand
GGTCCACAGATATTTCGCTCGGGTTGTAGGTACGTCTTTTGTCGACTTAGGAACAGCCAAGTAAGTAAATAGCAAAGAATGGTTTTGTACTTGAATAGATAGTGCAAACGGACACAAGGGAGCGAGTGGTTTGCGGTGTACGCCAATCTTGAATAAGGTGACTATGAATTTCAACGATTGTAGGATTTCAACTTGAAGTATTTCTAGTTCAAATATGATATTTGATATATGAATATGATATTTAGTAGCAGTAGAGCTTCTTGTAAAAGAGTTCGTCCAGGGTAGAACTGCCACCTTACTTATTTCTGCCGCCAAGCAGTAATGTCAGCATTACTGTGTTCCGATTTTGGAGGGTAAGGGTGCTGGTGAAATTATAGGCACATGGGACTTGTCAATGTCATTGTGAATGTCTTATGTCTCAGGGTGACAGACGAAGTCGCAGTGCCCCTCAGATCTTTGCGATTTAAAGCTCTAAGTGGCACTGCAACTGGCATGGACAGGCGTGCAGCTTGCCATCAGTCGCACGACTTGTTCGTCCCGTTACTTGATGTTACAAAAAAAGTTACAGTCCAAACGTTTTAAGACGAAATTAGTCTGATTTTTAGGAACATTTTGAACATTTTTCACAGTCTCTTATTCTTCACTTTTTTATACTTATTTATTTATTTATTAAACTTTATTGACTACAACACGTAATGGTACAAAAGGCGGACCACCAGTCAACCTTTGAGGAAGACGAAATTCACGAATGCGGCAAATTAAACAAAATATTGAATTAATTATGTAATAACATAAATGTAATATTTATAATAAATATATAATCAAATATACAACAAACAAACCTAGCATATACATATTATCTATACTACAACATATATTACATACATTTGTATGATATATGTAGATGTATGATACATACAATAATAGAAGACGATGACGATGATTACATGATGATGATGACAAACTATTTAAAAGATGCTCCTGGACATTGTTTTTGAAACAGAATAAACTAGGAGACCTTCTGATGGAGACCGGAAGAGCACTTCAGACTCCAGAGAGTGCGGAAATCACACATGAAGCCAGAACGAAAGAGAGGTATAGAGAATTAAAGAGAGTTAATGGATCATGAGAATCACAGAGATTCTGAAATTTAGATTTCAAGTATTCTGGATAGTGAGGAGTCAAAAGAATGGAATGAAAAGTGCAGAGTAATCTCTTCTGCCTGCATAGACGAATAGGGAGCCATTTAAGTTGAGCCCTGAAAGAGGAAACATGATCAAATTTGCGAAGGCAGAAGATAAAACGGATAGCATTATTGAGAAGGCGGTCTAATAGATCTTCATTAAGGTCAGGGTATCAGACATCAGCATAATCAATGATTGGGAATATAAAGGATTTATACGTCTCATTCACTGCATGATGGGCACGTGTCTCCTTTGAGGCGAGGTTTTAGGCCATAGTTCGCCACGCTGGTCCAATGCAGGTTGGGTACTTTACACATTTTCCGAGGGTTGTGAACCTTCTCCGATGTATCATCACGATGTTGCCCTTCACCGAAAAGAGCATGGTAAAATTCAAGTTAAATTTCGCGTATAAACTTCGAGAAACTCAGAGGTTATAAATGTGTAGAAATGTTTATTCACAAAGAGCAACCCCTTGAGTTTGTCACTCATTCTTCTCAGGGGAAAGTCTGTTACGAATGAGCAGTAGACTTTGATCATGTAATTTTTATAAGTACATAAAATATGGAAAAAAAAAACAAAAAGATATTCAAATACAATATTTATTTATACTCGTCAACACTGTCGGTGTTAAAATGAAAAATTCTAAATTTTTTTATCACGAATGCCCGATGTATGTAATCTAACATTTGACTTAAATTCCTGGATAGACTTTAATAATTAAATTACTTACAGTACTTATTCAGTACTTATTTACTAGCGAACATGTTGCACAAAGCGACAGTGTTGTCCTGTAACTTTAAAAATAATTCGTATAGGAACGCACAAGTATAGCGAAATATTAGAGATAAATTATTAATATAATGCAATTTCCGAGATGTGCCCTGTAAGGTTGCAGCTAAGACTTAAAAATATACTTACAAATCTTCATCATCAACAGCCTATCGTAGTCCACTGCCAGCAGACCTCCGCAAATCCTCACTCCTTCTGGCGTCCTACACTACATTTGCAGAGCCGTGGTCTCCACTCAAGAACTCGCTTCCCCCATCGATTGTTGGTTCTTCGACAGATATGGCCAGCCCATTGTCATTTCAGCTTGCTTATTCTACTAGAACTATGTCGACGACTTTACTACTCTGTCGGATAACCTCGTTGCTTACCTGGTTAGTTAAGTGTACAGAACTATAATACTTATTAAAGTCCGTTTAAATTTTCCAGTTCAGTAGCGAGTACCACAGACAATAAATACAATTTTGATTCAGAACTAAAAAGAGCGCCTTTGTGATGTGGTTTATAAAATTATTTGACAGATTATAGAACAGGAGTAGAAAAACACTTTTTCATCTTTCTGAAGTAATAATATTGTTGCGTACCATTTTTAACCGACTTCAAAAAAGGAGGAGGTTCTCAATTCGATTGTATATTTTTTTTGTATGTATGTTACGCGATAACTCTTCTAACTAACATTTATGCACCAATTTTGATGATTCTTTTTTTGTTGGAAAGAGGGTACTTGCAGAGTGGTCCCATTTCATCATCCACCTCTAAGGGTGGCTGTTCACGCATGAAGACTCATTTTTATAAATAGCGCCTAATTTTATTACAAGGAGCAATTATTTTAATGGTTGATTTTGCTATTCTCCAATTCAAGGCGTTTTTCTCTCAATATATTATGTACTTTAAGCAGTGAGAACCGGTTTTTATTACCTCTTGTGTTAAGTCCCGTACATTATCGTAGACCGAAGCCGGGATGAATCCAGGTTTGCGCACTTTTCGATGACCGATTTCAAAAAAACTTGGCAAATAGAAGTCATTCCACGAACTTTTGAGGTCGGTTTTTTTAGAACTCTGTACTGAGACTGTGGGTATTTATATATAATGCCATTGATGTGTAATAAGGGCTATTTTGAAAATTGTAAGTTTACGGTCATTTTTGATATGTTAAAATAATAGTAAAGGATCAATATAGAAAAAAAATAAAAAAGATGGATAACGAGGCATCTTCACAACGCTATGAGATTGGTATTCAAGGAACTCCTCAAAGATGGCAAAACTATGGTCACTCTCCTCCTAGGCAAACTATATGGAAAAGATGGAAAAATAACGTAGTTTAAAATGTAGACAGAGCAAGCTTTTTGAAAAAGCTTTTGTGCAAATGCGGGAACTATGTAAAAGTGCAAACCGGCAATTTAGAAAAGAGGGACATGACTACCGTAACAAGTTTCTTTTGGGAATAAAATGTAAAATAAGATGAGGACGATGACAGTGACGTTATCATTCTCCTGACGTCATCCTATTGTACGTACATGGCGCAGAATGTCTTCTTCCTTCATGATTGTGATTTAAAAGAATTGTAAAAACAATTGTTCCAACATATATTAAAACTAGGAAAAGGGATAATGATACAGGTTTGTTCAGATATTGTAAAAAAATGAGTGTTTATGATAAAGTCAAGTTGTCTATTTTAACTGAATTTAATTACGTACACAATTTAATTGCATATCACAAACCAGACAATTTGATAATCTTAAATACTAAGAAATATGTACTCCTTAAAACGTATAATGTGTACGTTACTCGGAAATTAGATTACGTAGTTCCTAAATTACTGAATGAATTGCCTGCGTGCGTTCAAGATTATTCGTATGTGGAAGGAGAATATAAAAACAAACCAAAAAAATGCTTATTAGAGCGAATCGCTGTGGACGGATAAACACGCAGTGGTTTTTAGAGCCATAAGAGCCATAACTGCATGTGAATAACCATGTATAAATAGCCTTAAGTTTATAAATAAAAAAATAGTTAAATATGCGTAACGCACACACTCATCCCCGCACTAGGGAAATCCTGGATCGCGAGTGCCATGAACACACACAAAAAAAAGTTACACCCAAACTCACGAGAGAAATAAATGTAGGCCATACAAATGCATCTTTCTGCCCAAGGATCAATCTCGGGTCCTCTCCGTGGAAGACTAGCATAGTAACCGTTCGACCACGGAGACGGTTGACATATCCTTTAGGAATTTTAACAAATTGAAACAGCAAGGCTAGTTGCAAGAACGCTTGCCCTCTAGAAGGCCCGAGATCGAAGCCGGATACTGCCTAGCACTGGAACAATATTGACACGTGTACTCCTTTCCTGGTAAAGTCAAAGTTAAAAAAACATTTATTCCATAGGTAAAACAAATTTACACTCGAAAACGTCACATTTAAGCTACTGCTAGGTCACTATGTTGACTTCCCTGAGAAAGAGCTAGAAACCCCAAGGATTGCTCTCTTCAAATAAATGCTATATATGTTATATATATAACACATGATAATGCTATATATAACACACTTTGAATAAAATTTGTGTGGAATCTAAAGCCATGTTGTCTTTCCATATATCTTTATCTAACAAGTAGTCTTTTCAATTTTGTAATATGACCTTTCAATCAAAATATTTTTAATGTAGTTTTTAAACTTAGGAAATGATACCTAATCTTAATAAATATGCTCCAGAATCTTATTGTAATAACGTATACAGTTCACGATAAAAGAGTCGTGGCACCATGAGTTTGGACTTAGCTATAAGATTATATTATGAATATCTTTTTTCTTATTGAAATTATGTATATTTTTACGGGCATATAAATATTTTGAGTAAATGTACTGTGATGTCATAGTCATAATACCAGTCTCCTTAAACTTTTCTCCATGTGAAATTAAAATAAAACTTGTTAAGTAAAAATGCGCAGTTTTATTCATAGTTTGCTTTAGGCGCCGCGCCAACGGGTGTCTTGTGTTGGATACGAGTATCGAGTACTCGATGGATACAAGTAACCGGTGAATATTGTATGTTATATGATATGAATGAATGTGTGTTTTATCTGTGTGTTTGTAAGTATTAGTAGTTTTATTAGCAGCAGAGCTCGAATTCGATTCATCGAAGAAGTACTGCCTTACCTTACCTATTTCTGCCGCCAACAGTAATGGGAGCATTAGGGGAATGTGGGGTATTGGGAGCCCGCGGGTAATGAGAGCGGTGTTAAACTGGACTTTCCCAATGCTCGTATTTGTGCAAACGGCACTCCTATGTCTTCGTCAACGTTCGACAAGGTTCGAGTCCCGTGGGCGCCCCCGTAGAACACCGCGTTTAGTCGTATGAGATGATTGTGTGTTTTTCGCTCCGCGCTTATAAATTTTGTTAAATTTCATCATCACAGGTAAGCATTAAAATGCGTAGATACTACATTATATTTACACTAGCTCTGTCACCATATCTATCACATTTTAGAAGTTTTGCTTGAAATCACAATAAAAATAGAAATGTTTTTACTGTTTTATTCCTTTTTCAATTCGATGTTACGCGGGTAATGAGAGCTATTTGGCTCTCCTTATCCCATTGCAATATTCACTGAATATTCCTTTAAAACTTTCTTCTTTATTTTCATTACTTTTTAACTTATATATTTTATTATTTTAATTTTTTTTTCAGACTGATTATATATAATGGCTCACATTTGACATACGGGATTCTTACCGGCTCCCATTTCCCGAACTGTGGGGTAATGAGAGCGAATGACATGTTTTAGTTTTTTCTGTTTTAACGAAGTATTTTATTTAAGTTTCGTATTTTTTCTGTGATTATTTAGTACCCAGACATGTGAAGCGTACGTTCATAACTAATAACAATTTAAACCGCATAAATTATGACTTTTATTGTCAATTTTCCTTAGTAGGCTCCCATTCCCCCACGCTCCCCTACTGCGTTCCGATTTGGAAGGGTAAGGGTGCTGGTGAAATTACAAGCACACGGGACTTGTCAACTTAAGTCTCCAGTGACGGGCGCAGTGGTAGTGCCCCTCAGATCTTTGCGATTTAAGGCTTCGTTCCGTCACTTGATATTATAAAATGTGAGCTAGTGTTGTCGATTTATATTTGTGTGAGACCGTAGTGACACAACTTGATATTGCATTTCAGGGCACCTTTTTGCTTGTAGTAGCATCCTCCCGTCTCTCACAAAATAGTATATAGTTTTGTTTCAGAAATATGTTTATAGCATCTCTCATATTATATGCTCTAAGGCCGCAACCGGCGCCTGTATCGATTTCATATTAATTTGTATGAAAATAGAATATATGCTTCAAGTTGCTAGCTGCTTGTATCCAACACAAGACAAACGTTTGCGCGGCGCCTTAGATTTTATAGGTACTATTTCTATGTGCACAGACATTCTTGCCACTTTTCCAGTTACCAACATTTATTTTCTAGATTTCCTGAAAAGGGCTCTTTGATTTTAACTTTATTCCCTTAAAATATATCCTAGGACATGAATGATAAACATATTTAAATAAATACCAATAAGTTCTTTGTTAACGCATTGTTTGAAGAACTTAGGTGCGTTATGCAAAATTTTGCATTGTCCAACAGTAATCTTGTTGAACTCACTTTCCCCGATTGCTCCTTCATTACTTAGGTTACTTGACTTGTGGTGGACAATCTGTCTAGTGCTTCTGATTCATGTGATAGAATTTTGCTAAGCGCCGTGTCTTTCTTCATACCGGTGATCCATTGCCAGTTTTTCTATTTCCGTTGTTGTTAAAAATTTGCAGTTTTCCCTGGTAGCAATCTTCCCTTTGCATCACGTCAAAGTATACAAATTGTTTAAGTCTTCTTCTACTGCATGGGCTACTTTATCCATTTCATGGGTATTTTTTTTATAATACCAAATGACGGGATGAACAAGGCGCCTCTTCAAAACAGAACGCAGTAAAGCTCACAATACTGCTTGGCGGCAGAAATAAGTAAGATAGTACTTCCCTAGACGCACTCTACTGCAATTGAAAAGTCAGCTGGAATATACAAATACTTCTTTTTTCTCTTTGTGGGGATGAAACAGATCTTTGAAGTTTCTTCGTTAAATTTTACTAATCTTTATCAAGTCAGTAAGTGTAATTGCGTGCACTACTTCATCCTCTTCATGTGTGATGATTGTATTATCCCTTGACATTGTATTTTAATTGTAATATTATGACATTGATAATATGAAATAAATGATTATATTCTATTCTATTCATGGATATAAAATACAATTTGAACAGTATTTATCATTACAATCACCTGGCGTTTACGCATGGACTGCTTCTGCGTTTTCATTGGTATTAAACACTCTCCACCTACGTTACATCCTCCATGCTCGCGTGTCTTGTACACCGGTTTTCACAGTGTCGCCATCTATAAGGTCTCGCTAAGGTAAGGCTAGATCAATGTATAAAACTAACTTTTCTATATTGTCTCGGGTCTGGGTGTTTGTGGTACACGTCGTTGTTTCCGATTATCATAACACAAGTGCTTTAGTTATGTGATGTTGTTTCATATATTTATTTTTATTTTCTTGGAGAATTTTTCCATCTCCAAGGATATAATGGTTTTCTTACTTGTCAATACAATCAAAACCATAGTCTAATGGGAAAATGTTATTTAAATAAATATATATTTCAAACGTATTACATGCTAGGCTTTGTCGTAAGCTGTTAATAATAGGAATAAAGGAACCCCTCAGTCCTTCCAAGTCACGATAACTTACTCAAAGACCGTTACGGGTTTAAACGCTCCATAAATTCGTTCGTTCGACCCCATTACGGCAATTTTAAAGCGTTTTAATAATGCAGTGTTGCAACTTTTCCGTGCGGTATTCAGTAAACTTTGTTTTCTTAAATTAGTACCGCTCTCTTTGAGATCCGTGAAAATAAAACCGACTGGAAGAGACCTTGTTAACACGTTATTGGCGCACATCAGCGTGGTAGCATGTTTGTGCTGAACAATGATGTTTTTATCATTATTCGTAGTTTTTGTCTCAGTTCATAATTCGCCTCATTTGGCGAGTTTTCTTAGTTGATATTTGCGTATTTGATGTATTTGGCAAACAATCGCCAATTGTAGATAGAATGTGTGACAAGGTATTTGCCTATTCGGCTGATATAGCAAACACCAAACTCGCTTTACTCGGTCGGTTCCTCGACGCGCATCAAAGGAGCCAAATGCGCAAATACGCAAGTAAACCGTCCACACTGTGGTCATATTCACTATTTTAACATCTTATTTAGCTCCATGTGTATACGGTTATATTTATTAGTATACATGTTGGTCTGTATGTCAAATATTTTTCCAAATATATCAAATATCCAATAGTGAATACAAGCCATGTGAAGTACGACCTCCCAGATATATACGAAAAAGATAAGACTCCACTTCTTTTCGCTTCGGCACTGCCCTAGACGAACTCTTTCACAAGGAGCTCTACTGCTATTAAAATGCCATGTCATAGCGTGAAGGAAATACTTCAGGAGGGAGACTGTTGCACATCTTGCAGGGTCTAGGAAGGAACGAACGTGATGCCCGCGTGGTCTTAGAATGCCAGGCGTCAAGGATGTGGGGGCAGACTCTACTCCTTTGGTGGGAGGTGCGATGTTGGAATCGTGACGGTGGCACTAATTTACAAATTTCCTCGATAAACGCAGTATTTATTTATAAAATAAATAAGAACCCGTTCCAGTGTGCACCTGTCAACTGTCTCTGTGATTTCTACAGTTTCGGCGTAAATTCCCCAAGTTGCCCGGAGCGTACCTTCGGTATTGGGTTATTGTCTACCCTCTTTGTAACACAGCTTTGTTTTTAAACTGTTGAATTTCATTGATGATTCTTAGAAGAATGTTCTCGGATCAGATAAGTTTGTTTGTTAAGAACAACGAGATAAGATAGTCGAGAGGAGATTAGACGAAAGAGGGTCGATGAGTTTATTCAATTAGTATTTTACGGGCCAATGTTTTGAAAGATGTTGTTGGTACACGAATATAACAAGTCAACGTAATTTTATTTAGGATTTCTTGTGTATTTAGTTGTAAAAATAAAATCTGCTGTTCCTTACATTTCAATAAAGGGATATGGGGTTATAGCGGTGGAAACCTAGCGGCAGAAAACGGTGGCTTCTAAAGTGTCAGGTCGACGGCTCGTATGACTTTAATGTATGTATGTATGAATGAATGAATGGTGAAATATTCTTTGTTGCGCTTTAAAAATTACAACGACAGTTCAGAACAGTAACATAAGTAACACCGGGTACGCTAATATACAACAGGTGGATAATTTAATTGGTATTAACAATCTACATAGATTTGAAATTTTATCTTCTGCTCAGATTAACACGTTTTCCTCACTATCAAAATGGCGTCACAAAATGTTTGCAACATCATACTTGTAGAACAGACGCAAGTTTAAGTTTAGTCGGTTTTACAGGTACAGATTTTTAACCGACTTCAAAAAAAGAGGAGGTTCTCAAATTCGACTGTATTTTTTTGTGAGTATGTTACGCGGTTATTGCGGCATTTTGATGATTCTTTTTATGTTGGAAAGAGGGTATATAGGGTAAGTACGTCAAAATCCTCTAGTTTAGAGGATGTTTGACATACCTTCCGTTAACCGATTACAATAAAACTTACTTAATTCCAATAAACAAGCCGATAAGAAAACTTTGAGAGCAGTTTTTAAAATTACAAAGTTATAATTTTATATTACCTATTGGCAGAATTTGTCAACTTTTTTATTATAATCATATGGTAACTTGCCCGCTGGAATGACCCGTCAAAGGCGGTTCTCAACACTTACAAAACATATGACGTATGACGGTTTGATTATCTTCTGTGTTGCAATATTTTTATTGTTATTGAATATCATGTTTCATCTATTGAACCAGGGTCTGTTGCCCTAACGTAGCTACATGTTAAAGGCACCTGGCTCTGTGAAAAAAACTTTAATAAGTTTTAAGAGGTGGCGCAAAAAAACCGTTCAATTTTAACAAACATATCTTATATGGTGTAGAGGATGTTGGGTCTGGTTTACAGGTTATAATTTCAATTTATATTGACTTATCGAGTTTAGCTAAGGTTTTAGTTATTTATTACATTTAGGATAGAATAGAATAGAAACGATGAGCACTTTAAGCCGATTCTTTCACAAGCATTATAGTGTATGCCATCGATACGATAAGAAGAAGAAGCTGAATTGCAGGACTAGCGGTGAATAGAAGACCATGAAACGCTACAAGACTTCCAAACAACTTCCGCTAGAAGAGCGTGCTGTAGGAAATAAGAAACTGGACGCAACGTATGCCACGAGCATATCTGCAGCTGCTTTCTCTGTTCTCTCCCTAGAGTGACGTAATAGTGTCAATAATATAAAACTATCGAGTATATAACTAGAAATAGAGAGAAAATAACGGTCATGTATCCCTGGCAACTCATCAGTCAAAAGGTACTGATATCACTTTTAAATATCAACTCTCGTTTGCGCAGAAACCACAAATTAGAAAGCTGAAATACACCGTCAAAAGTGTCTAGGGATCAAGTACGTTTAAGAGTATTGCTGCAATTAGGGTTAATTATATTAACTTTTTTGTATCGCTATTGATACTTTTTAGTGAGTTTTAACATTTAAATAAGGAATATTGTTTAAAATTCGATAATAAGAAGAAAATCGATTGTCAATGTGGTTTTGTATAAAAATGAGTTATAGCGTTTTGACAAAATCATTACAATATCTGCATCGGAACCGAAACAATTTACATTATTATGGAGAGACGACATCATTTAACCCGAGAAGTGATGATGCGAGCCGTCGGAATGTTGGAAGCTGGTTCCAGGCAACGTGCTGTGGCTTTCACTCTTAACACTACACAGAGCGTCATAAGTCGCCTCTGGACGCGCTATCGCATGACGGGCAGCGTGGCCGAGCGACATGGAGGACGATCTCGCATCACGACACGCAGACAGGACCGGTATATCCAAAATACTGCTCGACGGAATCGTACCATGACCGCCATGATGTTGGTTACGAGGCTCCACAGCTCCTCAGGCTTGCTAATAAGCGATCCAACAATCCGAAATCGTTTACGTGAAGTGGGTCTGCGATCCCGAAGGCCGCTCAGAGTTCCACCTATTGCACCTGCAATCGCAGGACCCGTTTACGATGGGCTCGCGAACACAGAAACTGGGAGGAAGAAGACTGGCGCTATGTGTGCTTTTCGGATGAATCCCGCATCGGTATGAGACCGGATACAAGACGTACTCGAGTTTGGAGAACATCTGGACGTCATAAACGTTTGAGATATTGTCAGGAAGTTCATCCATATGGTGGGGGAACAATAATGATGTGGGCCGGTATTTGGATCGGCGGAAGAACCGATCTCATTTGGATCAGGGGTAACCTCAATGCTCAAGTTTACGCAGAGAGGATTGTTTCAGATGTTATCATGCCTTTGCGAGGCCAGTTGAGTGATTCATTTCAACTAATGCATGACAACGCACGTCCACACACGGCTAGAGTCGTAACACGCATTCTTGCCGAAGCTCGTATCAACGTTCTGCCGTGGCCTGCTCAATCGCCAGACCTCAATCCAATTGAGCACGCATGGGATATGCTTCAAAGAAGAGCTGTGCCGAGTATGCATACCGTACATACTCTACAACAATATTTTGACTTGTTACAAAACACTTGGGCGGCCATTCCTCAAAGTGATTTTGATGAACTCATCTTAAGCATGCCAAATCGCTGTAATTGTGTGATTCGTGTTAATGGTGGAAATACAGATAATTAATTTTCTTATCTTTACAATAAAAATGAGCAAAATCATCATTTTCGCCATTTTTTTGTCATTTAATTGACGCCGTTAATTTGAGTTTTTTCTCACAATTTGCTAAAACATCAATTTTAGTTTATTTTAATTAAATATAGGGGTAAGCGGTTAAATAAAACATAAGCATTAAAATAAGAAGTCGTCCTGGAAGACTGAATTTGGTAAATATTGCTTAAATAATTTTTATTTCAAAAATATTCACTTGATCCCTAGACACTTTTGATGTGTGTAGTACAGCGCCAACAACTGGCCTGTGTATACGTCTCTGTATATTCCAAAAATATTCTGTATTTATTGTAATAAAGATAATATCTCTAACGATGGGGGGGCTGTTCCGTTCGGTCGTGTGGGAAAAACAGCAAAATATCTAATTACAAAACAAACGGAATAACATTTCATCTGTAATTAAACTGGTCCATTTGAAGTGAAACAATTGACGACACCCGTCAATTGTTTCGAATTCGGGCTGGCCAATCGGAGCGCAGTTGTCACCGTAATGATGTGGCAGAATAGTTTTCACACAAATTAAATGACATTTCGTCTCTATTTCTGGTTATATACTCGATGTACAAAACCAACCATGGGCCAACCATAAATTAGCTGCCCTCTCCATTTTCACTATTACAAAAGTGGTTCGTTCGGGAAGGCTCAGCTTGATTGTGTTTTATATTCGCCTGCCGTCCACCATTGTGTTGTTCAGGGTATCGTTTTCTCAAATAGTGGAATTTATTTTCTAATTTTAAGTAAAAAAAAAAAAATTTTGACTAGCTAGGGCTTATCAAGCGCTTTGCTGTGACACTCTCTGCATCCCCCCAATCCATGACACTGAATATACCAAACAATCATAATATGTTTCCTATTAATGGAATACAAATTGCACATCTTTGAGAATATAATACAGATTGTTCTAAGATCAAATACAAAGCAAGTTTGTTCATGAATACATCAATATGCTATCGCCCAGACTAACACTACAACTGAAAAGGCAATTTGCTTGTTGTATACATGGCTTATAGTCTGAGGGATAGATGCAACAAAGCTGCTTGTGAAATGACTGATAACTAATTAAATATTACGATGGCAAGAAAGGCACAAGGGGAAGACTCATTTAAACTTTTCAGTTAAATGTGATAGATCGTGTGATATTATTAAGTGGTGGGAATGGATTTAATATCCAGTTGAAGAGTCCACAAATTACCAATATATCAGCTGGTAGTGTAGGTTAAGGCAAATTGAATATACATGAAACAGCTGTTGGCTGCATTAAATCCATTTACAGACAAAACAATTTCAGATGGTTGGATATCAGTGACGTGTCACTTCCAGCACAAATGCCTAAAGCTGTGCTGCTCGATCGACACGTATCGTTCGCCTGCTCTTCAATTTGAGTCCCTGACCCCGGCTGACTGTGCTGTATTAAAATATGTGCCAGACAACCACACCAATTGCCTGAATTCAAATTAGGGAATCCCGCGTACTATGAGCACCAAAACAACTCAATTCACTCTGGGGCACTTACCAGAACATCCAGACCGGAACCAATTGGACCCGAAATCTAAACCCTTAGGTCAAACTGCCGGGGAACACCGCCAGAATATTCCAAGCCAGAATGTTTAAATAAGAAAACCAATTACTATTCAATTAAAATCTTTATTTCGGACAATTTAACCATATAGTAGCAGTAGAGCTCCCTGTGAAAGAGTTCGTCCAGGGTAGCACTGCCACCTTACCTATTTCTGCCACCAAGCAGTAATATCAGCATTACTGTGGTCCGGTTTTGAAGAGTAAGAGCGCTGATGAAATTACAGACACATGAGACTTGTCATCTTATGGCTCAGGGTGACGGGCGCAGAGGCAGTGCCCCTAAGATCTTTGCGATTTAAAGCTCTGAGTGATACTGCAGCTGTTATGGATAGGCGTGTCATTTACCATCAGGCGCACGACTTGTTCGTCTTGTCTATTGATATTATAAAAAAAAAAATCACGTTTCATTTTGTTTTGTGGTAATGGCGTATATTAATAGAATCTTTGTCCTGCAGAAACGTGCGGTTAGGGCACTTTACAATCTGAACACCAGAGCGTCTTTGAGAGATATGTTTAAACTAACATTCTTATACTAACATCACATTACATTTGTGTACCTCCTCAGTGATCGCCAGTATGGATTCCGACGAGGGCGATCTACCGGGGATCTTCTTGTGTATGCCTCTCACATATGGAGCGAGGCTATATAAAAGCAAGGCGAAGCACTTGCAGTGTCTTTGGACATTTCTAAAGCCTTTGACAGGGTCTGGCACGCAAGCCTTTTAAGCAAGCTTCCCTCTTATGGGCTTCCCACTGACCTTTGCAATTGGATCTCGGATTTCTTGAGCGAACGTTCGATTCGAGTGGTCTTAGAAGGCTACTCTTCCGAACATATGGCGATAGATGCCGGAGTTCCTCAGGGTTCCGTACTGTCTGCAACTCTCTTTCTGCTGCATATCAAAGATATGTTAATTCCAGGTACCTTTGCGTATGCTGATGACAGCACAGTTGTAGATAGGTACTTGACCAATGCAAAGGTCAGTGGAGAGAAAATCCAGTCTGGTCGAGAGTCCATGGTTAGCCGTTTTGATTTGACGCTCAAGGCAGTCTCCGATTGGAGCGATGCCAATCTTGTCAAATTTAACGCTACCAAAACGCAGGCGTGTTGATTCTCAACTAAATGGAGTCTCTTTGAGCTGACTCCGACTTTTCGTGATATATCCATACCGGTAGCCGACGGTCGCCAGCTACTTGGAATGGACCTGTCGTCCAATTTGAACTTCGGCAGATATATTGAATCCATGGCCAAAAATGCAGCCAGGAAGCTTGGCATCCTTTCCAGGGTGAGGCGTCACTTCACACCAGGACAGTTGCTTCAGCTGTATCAAGCACAAGTCCGGTCGTGTATGGAGTACTGTTGCCACCTTTGGGATGGCTCTGCTAACTGACCACCTTGGATTCAATTGACAAGCGTGTCAAGAGGCTTATTATTAGTAGAGGCGAAGCTGCAGAACCTTGAACACTGCCGTAAAGTTGCCTGCTTATCGGTATTTCACAGGATATATCACGGAGTGTGTGCGATGGAATTGCACGATTTGATTCCGCCTTCCCCTTTCCATCATCGGGGGACTAGGCGTATGCTTGGCTTCCACCCCTATGTTGTGGATTTTCCAAAGATTCGCACGAAGCATTACGCTTCCACATTTATATGGCGAACGGCTATGGAGTGGAATTACCTGCCCAGACTTGTTCCCTGAACGTTGTAACTTGGACCTTTTCAAAGCGAGAGTGAATAGGCATTATCTAGGTGTGCATGCTCCATTGTCGACCTCATCGTCACTTTCCATCAGGTGAGATGGAGATCAAATGCACACTTAAATTAGAATAAAAAAAAATGTTATTTATGTTAAGAAAAATATTATTTTGTTTGTTAAAAATTGAGACAGACATAACATTAATATGAGGAATAAAAATGAACTAGCTGTTTTTGACAGTCGTCTTCATAAAGTTTCAAATTCAATTAAGGGGAAATGTATACGCTTCTATAATAAGATTCCGTTTGATATTCAAAATTTGCCATTTACGAGGTTTAAAACTATAGTGAAACGAAAACTTTATACTAAAGGTTATTTATACAGCTTTTACGTATTTAGATGACAAAAATAAGTGGTAGTGACCCGTTTAGGTAAGCCGTCACTTGGCATAACAAAAAAGTGTTAGTAACAAAATTCTTACAAACTATGTTAATATAAAACCTTCTAAACATTGATACAATAATCGCTGTCCCACACCCTGTGTATTATGAAGCGGTTAGTGCCGCTTCCACAAAATGGCGGAAAATATTCTCGAAGCGCAACACCCTTGCCTTGTTTGTTGCCGTTCCGTCATTATGACCGTCAATATAAGGGATGCGATGAGGTATCTAAAGCTAGGGCAGGGTGGTGAGTGACCTTTCTCGTTCCTTTTTTATTCTTTGGCGCTACAGTAGCGTGGCAACCCCAGCAACATTCTGAGAGCTTCATTATATTGGACTTGCAGGGCGCCATACGTTTTCTGTGTGTACTTGACCCACAACAGGCTGGACGTATAAAAAGATTGACAAAATTAAGGCATCGCTAGATTTTAATTTTTAGTACAGCATTTCCAAACGGGGAGAATTAAACCATAAACATAAATTAGATAAAATCTATAGTAAAGGTAATTGATTGACCTCTGATTCAGGAATTTGGTTAGGTCCCGTTTTGATAAGAAGTATTTAACTGTGAAAAGCGATCAGATTGCCTCATTCAAAAGTAAAAGTTCTCCCGGAGTTTATCTCTAAGTAACAAAACTTGGCAGCGAGATGTGTATATACGGGAGCTGAATGTTTGTGTGTATGTAAATTGTAAAGTTCCCGTAAATGATCAAATAATTTATCGAGTTCTTAGGTTTTCGCGATTGTTACACATCGGAAATGAAACTATTTTTCCGTATTTAAATCGAGTATATTTGTTTTTTCAAACAAACCAATGTTTCGGGCCCTTTACAACCGTGACCATGGGATAGTACATGTCAAGTTATGTCTCTGTGTTGGTTACCGGGCGCAGTAGTAATGTCTCTCAGATCTTTGCGATTTAAAGGTATGAGCAGCACTGGACGACTTGTTCGTCCCGTCACTTGTATTGTAAAAAAGGGATGGAAAAAATTTGGAAAATGAAACCATAATATAAGACTCTGTTGTTGCCTTGTAAACTCTCAGGTGATCAAAAGCAGCTACTACAGCTAAAGAATAAGTTTAGTTAACAAAGGCGAAACGTTGCCAGCTTCCTGGGCACGATGCCCTAGGGTGCGGCTCTCGATAAAATGTTCCGCTTTTCTAGTTCTAATATTTTTACTCATTTCTATTTTTCTTCTTGTCTTCTGTGTTTCTGTAAGCACTGAATTGGCACGACTGTGCTGCCGTCCTTATCTAACTAACCTAATTGGGTTATTAACATATCTGAGACCAGCGAAACAAAATCTAAGTTTAAATAAAATAACCTTTATTTCGTAAGTAATTAAATTACACTTGAAATCGTCATACTGATTAAACTCTACTGCTTATTCGTAAGGCAGATTCCCCTGAGAAGAATGAGCAAGAAACTCTAGGGGTTGCTCTTTGTAAATATACATTTGAATACATTTATCATTACAATATTTAATTTAAACATCTTAGATCGAGAATACCTGAAAAGCTAAACGGGTTTATAGTTGTATAATAACCTTTAGTATAAAGTTTTTGTTTCACTACAGTTTTAAGCCTCGTAAATGGTAAATTTTGAATATCAATTGTTATTATGGAAGCGTAAACATTGCCCCTTAATAGACTGTCAAGAACTGTTAGTTTATTTTTATTCCTCATATTAATGTTATGTCTGTCACTATTTTTAATATAAAAAAAATGTTCTTTTTAACAGAAGTAACATATTCATAAATATATTGTGACGTTAGTGTAAGAATGTTAATCTCTTTAAACATTTTTATGTTATCTCTGAAAAACTCTCTGATGATCAGATAGTAAAGTGCCCTAACAGCACGTTTCTGCACGACAAAGATTTTGTTAATATAAATTACCCCAAATCAAAATGCCATATGTGTTTTTTTATATATCTGTATCTGTCGCGTTCATGAGCTCTGCTACGTGCCGTTTTACGTGCAGAATTCGTGTTTTAAATTCTTTACAAAACAGTTTTAATTTTTTTACTTTTTGATATCTGGAAGGTGCAGTTTTAAAAGTGTTATCTCGCAGCTTGAACGATAAACGAATTCTTTATCTCGATGTTACAAAACGACTACAAGCTCCAAGATTTGACTGGCCAACGTCAGTAGCAAGAAACCTATAATTAATTACCTCTAAAACCATAATCATACTTTTGTACACATCTGGAAGTCAAGTGAGCATTAATACACCTACCCATTCATCGTCCACTTTGAAGCCGATATCTCGCAACTTATCAGCAGTCTTGTTCATGTACGCTTCAATAGAACCACAGCTATTCAATGTTAGTAGTCACTAAACCCTTCAATAAACCGACGTGACGCGGTTTGGTGACTTGAACGTGCACACAGTTCATAAGATCCAAGAGAAGGAGTACTTTTGTTCAGGCCATCGTATCTTTGGCGGTATCCAGCTTGATGACGTCAACCGGTCTTCGTGCTGTAGATATGTCGTTACAACAAACTTCCAACTAGCATAATTAGTTCGGCCTACGAGTTTTTAAATTTGAAAATTATGTATTAAACAAATTAAAAAAAAAATGTAACGGCGATATTTTGTTAAAAAATTTACCGTTGTCCCAAAAAAACGACTTCAAAAGTTTGCTAATCGGTTTTTTTCCATTTCCATGGGATCCCCTCATCAGATTTGGACTCCTTGGTGAGAATGGAACTGTTACGAACACAGACATATATCTAGATAGATACGTACGTACTTCGCGTGCCCAAAGTAAGTGACATTCACTTACTTGCTGCTGATACACTTCAGAAAGCGCTTGACCGTTATCGTAGATAAACACCAGTCGACAACACGAAAAATTCATAATTGTGCTATTATAAACTGCAAAAGTATCATAACTGTGGGTAAACGTAAATTAAAAAAGTAAAATTTTGTAATCAGAAGACGCATAATTTATTTTAAAAACAATTATTTTGGTTTTGTATGAATTTCGAGAAAAAAGTATGCAACCTGAGTATGCCTCATGAATTGTAATACATTGCGGCTTTTACTTGGTGCGATATATTTGTAATCCTTTTTTAATACGCCATGAATACCGAACGAACGCACTTTTGTATAATGCATCCAGTTTCGTGGTACGGCCGCTTGTACATTTCTTTGGCCAAATGTAACATTTAGTGATGTTAGGCAACACTGTTCTCGATTCTGATCGATTTTGAAAACAAAGGGGCGAAAATTATTATGACCTTAGCAATACTATAAAAATATTCTATAACTCTGCTTGTTGTAACGTTTAGTAACATTTTGTTTTTGTTTCAGTTTTGTGGTATCTATTATTTGTAGTATCTGTAACTTCGATAATTTTTGCAGCACGTTACCTCGAATGTCCGAATATAGTAAGCAAATAATTACATACATCGCCGGATATGTAGTACGAGTAATACAAAAATAAAGCAAAGAATTATCAGTGCGCTGTCTTTACAAAAACCTGGAGTTGGGAATACGGATCAGTTCGTTGCTTTCGAGGACGAACGTGGTCTAGTTTATCCCACCTAAGATGCTATCCAGATATGCAGAGTAGCAGAGTTAGAAATCTGAGAAATAATAAACAAATCACAAAAATTTCACACGAGGCCGTCATTAAGTAATCACAAGAGGTTCTGATTAATAAGATTTTACCATATTTTGTCAGCAATAACGTTTTCATTTGTCTCGCCATTCATCAATTTCATCAATTACCAACAGAAAACCATCTAGTAAAATTAATTAAGGCAGTCACAAGGTCGCATATTGACATTGACTTACAAATAAATGGACGACGGGTCTAATACAAAAACCA
>NW_020653534.1:0-17878 GCF_003589595.1 Hyposmocoma kahamanoa | reverse complement strand
TTTTTAGCGCGGACCCGACGTCCATATAATTGTAAGTCAATGCATATTGACGTGCGTTTTCATTATTTAAGTTAATCGTTCTTCAAGATCTTCTGGTACAAAAAGATGTTATATAATAAGCTCATTTTATTGGAAGGACAATAATTTGAAGTCGATTAAAAATTAAAGAAACAAATAAAATAAAGGACTTTACTTTCTTATTCTAGTATTTTTCTATTATATTAATATTACGACTACTTGTAATCAACAAATACTTGAACAAAAATTATTCTACTTAGAATCGATTAATTGAATGGAATTACGCGTGTTTACGCGTATTCCGTTATATCAATCGATTTTGGGCGAACGGAAGGAGGTTTCCATCACTAAATAGTTCTTGTGACGTCGTAGTGGATACAAAAATGTGGCACGCTTGGTTTTCATACAAATTGCTGTACTTGCGGCGTCTATCTAGATATATGTCTGTGGTTACGGACTTCCTTGTACATTTTATACTTTTTTTCTGATCGCCATGGTAACGGTGATTTGTTTGTTGCGAAAAACAATTTTTTTAATTTCTTATAGCCGAAACGTATCCAGAACAGCATTTGTTGGCATCAGGGATGACCTTTTCAAACTAAAAAAGAATTTTCAAAATCGGTCCACAATTGATGCAGAAATCGGTCAGTACAAAGCCATGCCTATAAGATTTGAGGATTTTCTTAAATTTCCATGGGTTTCCTCACCAGATTCTGACTTGGACCACCACGACAATGCACCCTTTCAAAAAAAGAAAAGAATTTTTAAAATCGGTTTACAATTGACGGAGTAACCGGTAAACATATATAAAACATATATACAGCCGAACGTATAATCGTCGCCTTTTTTTGAAATTGGTTAAAAAGTAACGACTGTAAAAAAAGTTACTTGACCACAGATAATAACTCTATTATTATAAAGGCTAGGGAGCCATATATAAATGGTGTCTGTACGTCAAAATCGAGGTATGTACGTCAAAATCTACCCAAATTTTCCATCCACATGAGCTCTACTAACACCCACCATGACTGTATACTTGAACTTAATTAAATTACTTTTTCGCACAAGGCTCCTTGGCTATAATCGCAGAATCGCTGGCGCAGAAATGGAACATACAAATGCAGGCTATATTTCAATAGTTGGTGCTTCAAAGTTTGAATTGTGAGAGCAACTTGAAAAGTGGCAATTTCTACCCACTTTGTCTCCGCAGAATGCGCGAATTCAAATCATAGTATTATACGGATAGTTGTCAGTTATCGAATATCTTTTGCGTTATTTATACATTTCCTCTTCAATTTCTCATTCATTCTTCTCAAAGAAATTTGCCTTACAAATGAGCAGCATGTAGCGTTTATGACTATACGTGATCTATTCTTCAGGGCGCAGTGTTGTCAAATCTTACTGATGACACGTTGGTTAGCAAGTAAAATAGGTTTATGAAAGATTTACATGGTTCGTATTATTTGTAGTGACGTCGATATATACAATACGGATAGCAATTGTTAAGAAGGAAAAATATTCAGAAGAATTTCAGGAAGAATTGATAGGAAAAACAACAATGCCAAAATTATAGTCAAAATAATTCGTTAGCGTCTTCAAATGTCTTAATTACAAGTTTGAATAAAATAAATTCATTAGATTTTTCAAAATACAATAGCGGCCTATCTAAGTCTGGAAATAAAATCATATTTAAAAGAAACTCTAATGACTAATTAGTATGTAATCGGACTGATCTACAACTAGTTTTTAGTTTCATGACGTTGACCGATGTCTACACGGTAAAAATAGATAGAAAAAGACAAAATTCTTTTTATGAAGACAAATTTATTAAATCCAACAAAACGATCCTCTCCCTATAGACGCTAGAGAATAATTACTTGATAATAGTAAAGAAACGTCTCAAAAGTGTATTTTAGTTATAAGACAGAAATATTTAATCCAAGAGCAAATTAATTTACTTCAAATCACAAAGCCACTCTAGATTCAACAAAATATTTATTTGTTATTAGAAATGTCCGATTTTGATTTAAAAAAAAATAATGAAAAATTGAGAGGTACTTAATTGTTTGACTGAAGATTTATGTTTTCTAGTATCAAAAAGGTAAATTTACAGGGTTATGGACCCAACAGTATGTCTCACTAGCGTGAAAGCACACAAATTCAGTGCCAAACTTTAAAGTAGCAGAAATAGAACTAAATCTTCTCAAATACTTGAGGACCATTCAGTGCCGTATTAATGCTACAGCAGCGGCAGAAAGATGACTTCATACTATTGAAGTTAACAAAACGATAGCGCGTTTCAGAGTACAACTAATGCCATCTAGCAGTGGCGTGATGGAACTAATTGCATGTTAAAGTTGTGCTTGTTATAAGTGTAGTTTGATTTCATGCTGTAACCAAATTTCTTAAATTATGACTTTAAATAACACCCTAACAAACTAGAGATACTACGTATGGTTTCTTTGGTTAGATGACTGTTTATGATTTTTATGATTACAAGCACAAGTATAAGTAATCGTTACCGCGTGCGCCTTCGGCGACATGTCACGACAACATTGACTATGAAAACGGAACGAAATGTTGCTTTAAGAATATACTCTAGAATTTAGAATATTAATCTGAATAGAAAACTACTTCCTTTTTTGTTTAAGAATATATTTTCTTAAAATACACCCAAGAAATTTTGAATTCATTTAAGATTATTTAAATTTGATGTAAGAGGTAAAAATTTCTTGATGTAAGTATTGTCCAATTAATTAATTAGAAATGAAATAAAATCTTGAAGTGAACGTATTTGTCTCAAAGTTAGAATAAAGTTAAGAGTAAAATTGTATTAGAAAAAGATAAGCATTATTTTTGTAATGACAATATTTTATTACTTTTAATAAATATTTTTTCAGAATTAGCAAATATTTTGAGAAATTGCTCTTTCTTATTAGTAGAAATCCTTTTTTTCTGTGTAGCCAGCAAAAAAGGAATTTCAGTACCTACGTATGGACATGGTCCACATTTACTTCAAGTAATATCAAATATACTGATCCGAATGATTTGTATTAAGCTAATAAAAGATGAATTGCTTCATTTCAAAAAATAAAGTTGATAATTTGTTTTCCGAAATGCCACACGAGAAAATGGTAAAACTGACGAAAAGTTCCCAAAATCAGGTATTGATGGCACGTTTCACAAAAAAATAATTTGTACCCGAGTTACCAGTGCCATAATCTGTGGTATGTTATTAATTAACTCAGTTTTTATTGTTATGGCTTAACTTCATGCCTTTTGACCGTACTAGTATACAAAATAATTTCGCCTAACTTTCGTCACGCCACAAACCCACGGCACCATTCGTCTTTTATTATCTCTGTTTAAGGCTTCTGTAGTTTATTTTGATATAATATTACACCGAATATATTTTATTCAATTACGTAACACATAACCTCCAAAACTTCAAACTGAAATATTTTTAATTCCTGAACAAACTTTGTTTAGGAATTTCAACTCTATATTTTTCATAAACAGACGCATACAAATTATGTCAACAAAAATTTATAAGGGAGTTTGCCATTGTCCTTCAGGTATCTAACACACAAAATTGACTCTAGTCAGCTTATTTAAATCTAGGCGCTAATTTGATTCTAGATCTCGTTTAAAACCAGATTAATGGTGTTAGTCCGCTTCATTACATAATGCAATTTCTATTGGTATCGATTACGGTATGATGGTAATCTGCTGACAAGTCCGCCGTAATGACGCAATGCGGAATGAGTTTTTCACTTCGATTAATGATCGTAGTGTCTTCACAATTTTCCCTTTGTGTAATACCACCACCAGGCCACATCGGGAAAATGACAACTTTTTGGGACATGGGACTTCTCAACTTAGATCCCAGGGTGACGGGCGCAATGGCAATGCCCCTCATATCTTTGCGATTTAAAGCTCTGAGGGGCATTGCAACTGTTATGGACAGGCGTATAGCTTGTCATCAGGCGCACGACTTGTTCGTCCTGTCCCTTGATATTATAAAAGCGACAGACCTGTCCATAACATTTGTAGTATAGATATTTTTGATTGTAATTTTAGAAGACTTCGCAAACAACTCCACACGCACCACA
Organism: Hyposmocoma kahamanoa; assembly: GCF_003589595.1. Taxonomy (NCBI): domain Eukaryota; kingdom Metazoa; phylum Arthropoda; class Insecta; order Lepidoptera; family Cosmopterigidae; genus Hyposmocoma; species Hyposmocoma kahamanoa. The sequence goes on along the minus strand of NW_020653534.1, from coordinate 13,748 downwards.
ATTTCTCTCTTTCATAATCTTAGGGTCGTATTCTAGAACTCGACTCAATGCTCAAGTCAGCATTTGAGCATGGTTTAAAGCACTCGAAATCATACTCAAGTCCCTGCCATTAGGGTCGTATTTCCAGTGCTTGTGTTTCCATTGCAATCCTGACTTGAGCATTGAGTAGAGTTCTAGAATACGACGCTGAGTCATTTTATTTAAGGTTACAGTTATGTTATACCTAAGTACGTTTTACAAATACTAAATTATTTACTCATGTTTTTTGATGCTGTATGTATATGTTTAGTTCTACATTATAGACTACAATTCGCTAATGCTTAAGTTTTCGTTAAAAAATGAATGTTAACCGTTTTGTACATCTTATAAATAAAAAAATAAATAATTATTAATGCAAAGAACGACCACTTAGAAAAAACTCCTTCAATCCGGCCGGATTCGAACGGACGCCTTCTAGCAAACCGTACGAGACGCTATGCCAACTAAGCCAATGGTTATAATCTTAAGGTACACATTCAAGATTATACCATTTCTGAACGTAAAATTTGATTCTTTATTCGTTATTGATTTACAGATTGTTTTACAATAAATAATCCGGCCGGGAGAAATATTTGTATGGCCTACATTTATTTCTCTTGTGAGTTTGGGTGCAATTGGTGGTTGTGTATATGTATGTCCATGGCACCCGCGACACAGGGTTTCCTTATGGGCTATATTGAGTGTTATCGTGTGACTTTACACACGCGCGCGATTATAAGCAGCGATTACACACGCGCGCGATTTCAAGCAGCGATGCAAGCGCGCATTTCACGAACGCGGGTTTACATCGATGCTAAAAACCGCCGTGTATAACCACTCCAAAATATGTAACCGACAGTCGCTGTTAGTGATCTTCTGACTTCCTTAACATCCTTTCCAATGTTACATCATCTTTAGTTATGATCGCAGTTCGACAAGTGAGGATGTATTGCAGTGCTTTTTATACATCACTATTGCGAATTGCAGCAATATGTTTTTGGAACCAATAGATAAACTTGTTGTATTTCTAGTAGCTGCTCTATTATTGATTCACACAAAGTCAAATGAAAAAATATTTTAATTTAAGACATTCTTGTTGGAAATGAAACTATTTTTTCGGATTTAAATCGCGTATATTTGTTTTTTACTGTTATTATCGGGGGAAAGGCTTTATATGCATACTGTAGACTAGGCTCTACTCTATGAGTAGAATCACTGGCTGAGTGAATAGATTTATAATTAGAATGTTAAGAAAACAGAAGATCTTGACATATGAAGATTATTGATTTGTAACCTAAAAGTGAAAATATGTAAAATGGTGAAATAAACCAAAGTTCTTAAGATGATCCCGGTTTATATTATTAGAAGTACCTCTCGCTACGCCTCCTGAGTTACCCCTCAGTACAATACCCTCGAGCCCGGGGAGGCTCGAGGGTTATGTGGGACTGACGCTCCGATGGAGGGCATACCCACTAAAAACCCCCGGCGCACCCTCTTGGCCGGGTGTTGTGGGCACCGTGGGATCCCGAGGATTCTACCACAACGATGCCCTCGGCCACCTTGGCTTCTGCCAAAGTTCCCGCGCTAAAGAGGGGAGGGTTGGACGCTTAACCCATCCCCTCAGACGACGAGTGAGACCGTGTAATGCGGGCAAGGGATCCCCGTCCCTTGTCTGCTGGCCTAGGGAATTAGACGAGCAGCGAACTGCACTCGCCTTCTTCCCCGCCGCCTGCGCCGGAGCGGGTTCGCGTCGACTGCGTCTTCGCGCACCCGTTCCGCGGTCTCCTTTTGCGAGATGACCTCCTCGCAAAAGAAGGCCACTGCCTCCCACGATTCCACGCCGCTTAGCATGGCAGATACCACGCTAGGCAGCGAGAGATCTCCCCCTATAGTCGCTACCAGAGTGCGGCGTTGCTCACTCTAGCGATTGCACACCTCTAGGGTGTGTTGTGCCGTATCGTCCGCATCGTCGCACTCATGGCAGGACGTTGAAGACTGTACCACCTCAGTTAACCGTGATCAAGGGACCTGCGAAACGTCGGTTTGTTTGAAAAAACAAATATACGCGATTTAAATCCGGAAAAATAGTTTCATTTCCTATGTGTAACAATCGCGAAAACCTAAGAACTCGATACATTCTTCTTGGTTTACTTAGTGTTTTTAGATTTGATACAGTTTTGTTGAAATATTCATCTTTGTTATTTCTTGTGATATTTGTAAAAATCTAAATGAATACTTACTCGTGAATTGTACTACTTGAAATTATGAAAAGTCAATGTCAAAGTCATAGTCAAAGATCATTTATTCCATAGGTAAAATGAATTTACACTTAGAAACGCCACATTTAAGTTACTGCTCGTTCATTACGCTGACTTCCCTGAGAAGAACAAGCAGGAAACTGTAGGGATTGCTCTTTTCAAATAAACTTAAATGCTGTGGAGTACACTTTGAATCAAATTTGTGTGGATTCTGGAGCCGTGTCGTCTTTCCATACATCTTTATCTAACACGTAGTCTTTAATTTTGTGATATAACTTTTCAATCAAAATATTTTTAATGTAGTTTTTAAACTTAGGAAATGATCATCTTAATATATGCTCCGGAATCTTATTGTAAAAACGTATACAGTTCCCCATAAAAGAGTCATTAACCTTGGTTAAACGAAATCGTGGTACCATGAGTTTGAACTTAGCTCTATGGTTAATATTATGGATATCTTCTAATATATATATAATATAGCTAATATTATGAATTTAAACATGTCTAAATAGAAATTGAAACAATGTGTTTTGCCTTGGATTTTTTTTTAGAAAAACTGCATCGTGTGTCTGTGGAGACGGCGACGGGTGTACCATTGAATATTACTAAAGTCTATTCAAGTTAGAGACCGAGTATAGGTTCCTCTAAATTTAAAATAGTAAGGGTTCGTGCATAAAGGTGTTTAAAAAATAAAACAAAATTTTTTTTCAACAATCTCACATTTTACGTCAGTATTTGTCTTAAACCGAGTCACAGAGTAAGAAGGTATCAGTCCATTAAGAAAGTCAAAGTCGCAGGTAAAAAGTCACAGATAATAAAGATCAGCCAGAGAAGGAAAACTATGAAGCATCTTCAAAGTTAAGTAAGCATTTTTGACCACTGCACTTTAATTAATTTAGTACTTCAAGAAATTAATGGTAACAGTATACTGAACACGTACGTTGTGTTGGATCGATAGCCAAGGAAAAGCAAATCATATATTGTATGCCGCCTATGCAAACCGATTTCGACAAGTAGTTTTAGTTACTTTTCTTGTATTGTGATAATATGTACATAGTCATGTACATTATTGTAATAACAGTGCGATATATAAATAGTAATTTAAGCTATTTCTTTTTGTAAAATCTTTATATATAAGTATGTTATTTTTATTGAAAGATCAAATTCTTGGAATCTTTCTAAGTTTTCACAACATCAGACTGATTATAAAAGCATTAGTATGAGCGAAACCATTTTAAAAATCGAAATTTTGTAATAAAGAATATAATTGTGAAAGTACTCTTTTTTTATAATACGAACGAACAAATAGCGCGCCTGGTGGTGAGCGACACGCCTATCCATAACAGTTGTAGCGCCACTCAGAGCTTTAGGCTCAACTCACATTAGCGCAGAGTCGTAGCGTCGCGTCGCGTCCTGTTTCGAGCGGTTTCGCACATCGCGTGTCGATGCGCGATTCCACATTTGTATAACACAAATTTGTACCTTAATAATGGAAAATAGAGATGAATATGCTGTAGGCGAAAAACATGACACGTCGCGGCGCTTTAAATCTGCGCCAGTGTGAGTTGAACCTTTAACCACAAAGACCTTAATGGCACTACCACTGCGCCCAATCATCCTAGCACCTAGTAGCACCTACCTAAACCTACCTACTTCCTCCGTCAAGCAGTAATTTGAAATTACAAACTTGGGGGACTTGTCAACTTTATGTCCCAGGGTGACGGATGAGTGCTCCTCAGGCTTAAAGCTTTGAGTGATACTGCAACTGTACCATTTCACGACCATGTCATCCCGTAACTTGATCTCACAAAAAACTGGGATATCGTGCTCAAGAGACTGGTAACGTAAGGAAATAGCTGTCGGCTTTCTGATCGCCTTCAATGACTCGAATTGAAAACATCTTAGGTGTTTCGCTTGTAGCCCCAGGGACCTAAGGAAAGGCCCAAAGCTGTAGCACTGACTGACGTATTGGACTATTTTATGGTTTTTGGCTTCTTTCCGTCGACATGGGGTGACCACACAGATAGCATCACACCAGCTATTTGCCAATTTTTTTTATGGAAATACGAATCATACATTTAAATAAAGAACATTTTATTCGATTAATTATTCATATCTATGCTTTGGAACTATGATACAACAAACTGACAAACAAAGAATTACCTCAAATTTGTAATACCCCATAGGGAGAGATATAATCAAACGCTGTTAGTTTAACGACGCCTAAATGTAGAAAGACACCATCCAATTTTGGCGATACATACGCAAACTCGGCACAAATTGGCCAAAGATCTTATTCCGTCTTAATTACCCCCCAAGCGGTTGAAACCGCCAAAATACAGATTGAACCAGATTGAAGCAGATTTAACCGGTTCAGTGCAGTTCTAAGCGTTAATTAACCGCGTCATCTACCATCAATCATCGCTTTTCTACGCGTTTTCTACTACATTAATTTTTTATTTTTTAGTAATTTTTAATTATGTGGACATCTTATGAGATTCGGTAAAGAAAAAATGTCTGTTTAACGATTTTCGTGTTTTACAGTAGCATTACGATTGATCGAAGAGTCACTTCGACGATAGTTCAGTTGTACGATAGATCGTTTGATCGAGATCAGACATCATAGATAGTTCCATGCGTTCAAATTTGAAATTTCTATTTTTCTTAATGTGTATAATAACATTTTCGTAAATGAACTGTGATGCTTTAGTGACGCTAAGCTAAGAACATTAATATATGTCATCTTGAATAACTTCGGTGCCTAGATTTTAAATGACCCTAACTGCACGTTTTTGCAGAACAAAGATACTTTTTAATATCGGCGACATTACCCCAAAACAAAATCCCGCATTAAATTGTGAAAGTAGCAGAAGTAAACCAATCTAGCGTCGACATAGCTGGTAGAAGTGGCAGTGAGCTGGTCATATCTGTTGGAAAACCAAGACACAGCAAAGTCTAGGGCACCTTGACTAGATGGAGTGATGATCCGCGAAAGGCGATGTATATAGAGAATGCGACAACCTGAGAACCGGGCAAAATAGCGCATAATGGGAGAGGTCAACAATGGACAGCGATAGGCTGATAATGATGATCTCGTATGTGCGTTTTTGATACATGTAACATTCCCGTCCCTGACATCTCCAACGAGTCACGACTGACAGTTGGCAGGATGAACTGGAAAAGTTATATTTGCCTACTCACAGATGGCGAAGTTGAAAAACACAAAGATCTACTACAAGCACGTAGAAAAATAAGTAAGTCTACTGGCTCGTTCCGATCTTTGTACATTGATTTGTTTTTATCAGTTTGTAGATGTAATTTACCTCTGATATTTATTAAGATCAAATAGAAATATTTTCGAAACTCCGCCCTTAAACGTACAGTCTAAGTTTGTTTCAAACCAACTTACGTCCATAAAACTATACGTCCCCGACACTTTGCTTCGCACATTGGCCGAAGTTAGCGACATCGATCGACAAAACTCGATAAAGGTACAGATGAACTTGAAAGAACTACTTCAAACAGGTTGTAACTAGTTTAGAAAACTTTTGGATGTACACAAAAATCGTGACTTGTGATTCGGAAAGTTCTTTTGATACTTAGTTGTTGTTTTTATAGTATCGTATCCAAATTTATAAAACGAAATCCAAAGTAAGCCTCGTCAGTCTCCCACGTAGATTCAACACTTTTGCCTGCAGAATAATTTATCAACGGGAACTTGATTCTTATTAACATTTTATGTTTTTTTGAGCCATAATGTAATTCAGTACGTCTGTCTTACCAATTTCCTCCGGACTAATATGACGAAGGTGTTTTGAAATTAGATGTAAGGTATAATATTCCACGTAATGCCGGAACATGAAATGTAAAACATTCAGCCAAGTTCGTGTATCAAAACGTGATGTAGTACAATCTCAAATTATTTGATTTTAAATTCGAGACTTAATCGTGTATAAAAACATATTTTATTGAACTTGACGTTTCGGACGTATTGCAACGTCCATGGCCTCGAAGAGATTGAAGAGGTGGTGTCAACATGTCAACATGGTCTAGCCACGCGAGTTTTTCTAATTACCCGCACTTGGCCTTTATTATTTATTTGTGCACTAGGGTTGTCACTAGATCGACACACAACACTTATGATATCCGGCGACTTGTCGGGCAATATGTATGTAGTTGCAACGTGTTAGGCAACATGTCTGTAGTAGTTCCGAATTTAAAATTGAATAGTGTGTGAAAATCTGTGTAATCCCAAGTTCTACGTTCCATGCTAGTGCTTGTCCAGTCCTATCCTGTAGGAAAAAAATTTTTTTTTCGGATCTGAATCTTGTATATTTGTTTTTTAAACAAACCAACGTTTGAGCCCTTTACTGGTGACTGAGATGACATCAGTCAGACAAAGTCATCAACCAGTTACAATACAATACAATACAAAAATCCGTCATGTTTAATATTAATTAGTTCTATCAGTCAGTCGTGACCATGTGGCCCGTAAAGAGCAGTATCTTTTCATATTTGTAACAATCTCATTACTCCCACAAGTTCTGTTGTACGGTTCTAAATCGCGAAATCCTAAGAAGACCGAACACTCACAAAAAATTCCTTCGATCCGGCCGGATTCGAACTACTGCCTTCCAGCATACCGTGCCAGATGCTATACCAACAAAGCCACGGGACGAATCAGCGGTCCTCACGAATTTTTCTGTGTTTGTTATCGTGTCTTTGTATTTGGTTTTTCAACGTTTTTTTAGCCGTAGCGCCATCTATGAGAAATACTAAGTATTTCGTCACCCAGTTAGATACCTTTATAGCTACCAGCCCTGGCTAGAGATATTGCTATTCATTGTATTTAAATTTTTATTGAATTGATATTCAATTACTCCACTAGTTTGTTATAATTATTAATACATATTCCTAAGAACTTGATAAGAATAATCCTGCCTCCAATTTAGTTATCGACGAAAGAGGGTATCTCAGTGTTGGTCCCATTTGATTTTGAAGAAAATATCCTACCTATAAGGGTAGCTAATTAGGAGATAAAACAGGTTTATTGGATTTCAACCACTTTCCGTTAATTGATTTCAATAAAACTTGGCAAATAGATACATCTATTTCAGTTCCAAATCCACAAACTTTGGAACTTGTTTCTGTTTATAAAAAATGATGACATGAAAACTATAAAGTGTAATTAAAGAGACATTAACTTTAAAAAACGCTTTTGAAACTTTAAAAAATGCACTGATGGACTAAAATATGACATTCTTTTATATCGAATTTGATATTAATTTGTGGTAGCAACAAGGGAACACAAAATTTTAAGTAAATAATATGAAATTACTTGTTATGACTTCGAATGAAGATCGATCATTTGAAATGGAGGTTAAAGATTTACAATGAGTTATGAACAGGCAGATTAAAATAAAGATAAAGATAAATTTATTTCTGTGTAAAGATAAAGATAAAGATAAATTTATTTCTGTGTAAAATATTAACCTAAATACATACATAAATCTTATTAAATAACCTATTACTTACATATATGCGCCAAATTGTCGCAAACAATGAAATTATTTTATGTTTACATTACTTTAATTAAAGTTAGTAGCGCAAATTAATCTAGGTGATACCTAAACTAAGTAAAATTGTTTACTTGTGTCTTAGGTATCTAAATTGGTGATTATAGCATAACGGTTAGTCAACATATTTTGTTCAATAACAATAAATTACAATAATACATAAATCTTAATTATAATTATATTACTTAAAAACTGATATAAAATTTTCAGTGTCATTATAGTTAATTCTTTTTAACCAGTCTTGTACGGTTTTTTTTACATTGAAACTTATTCATAGGATATATAGATAGAGAACGATTTATTTTATTATACAAATAGCTACCAAGAAAGCAAAAGAATCTGTGGGAGTGTTCAGTTCGAAACCGTTCAGTTGAACAAACAATGTCTGATCGTCTTTTGCTGGTTTGGAGTGATGGGATATATGGTGTTAGTGAATGCTTTTTTATTACGGTTAGTAGTATGAATAGTTGGCGTATTGAAAGTACATCACATTTAGCAAGGAGTTCTGCTGTGGGAAAGCGAAAAGGTCGGAAAGTGCTAACTTTCAGAATGGCTCTTTGTGCTCTTTCTAAATTTAGCAAAGTATTTTTATGGGAGCCTCCCCAAGTCGTTATGCAGTATACAAACAGTGATTGACAAAGTGATAAATATACTGTTTTCAGTAGCTTTTCATTGGCGACATGTCTTAAATTTTTGAAAATATGTATTAATTTTCGTGCTCTAGCTGTAAGACTTTCGATATGGGCCTTGAAATTTAAATACTTATCAACTGTTATACCTAAATATTTAATGGTGTTTGTACTGCTTAGTTGAGGGCATTTACAAGTACTTTCAGATAGCGAGCCAAAACAGTTATGAGCTAATATTGTACATGAATTTAAAGTCGGTTGGGTGAGTGAGTTATAGGAAAACGTCATGTATTTAGTTTTTTCCGTATTTAGGGTCAGTAAGTTTTTTTTAAGCCAGTTATTGACAATGTCAAAGCCCCCTTGGGCTAATGTGAAACTGTCAGTCCAATTTTCAGCACTAAACAATAAAGCAGTGTCGTCAGCATAAGATATTATTTTACTATTGTTTGGTAGGGGGATGAGGCATAAATCATTAATAAAAATGAGGAAAAGCAATGGTCCTACGATGCTGCCTTGCGGGATGCCATATTCGACGGTCAGTTCCTCACTTACAGTGTCACCTATCTTAACGCGTTGAGTCCTGTCAGTTAAATAACTTTTTAGAAGATTATGTGCATGTCCTCTTATTCCTAAGCTGTATAATTTTTCAAGGAGAATTGGAATTGAGACTGTATCAAAAGCCTTTGCGAGGTCTAGGAATATAGCTAAGCACTTTTTTTTTGAGTCTGTATTTCTTACAATGTAGTCTGTTAGCTCATGCACTGCATCATCAGTCGATTTGTTAGTTCTGAAGCCGTATTGTGTAGGTGCCAGTAGTCTGTTCTTTTCTAAGTACTTTATTAGCCTGTTATAGATAAGTCTTTCTAGGATTTTAGAAATAGACGGTAGTATGGCAATGGGGCGATAGTTATTAAAGCAACTCTTATCTCCATTTTTATGGACCGGTCTGATAAGGGCCTTTTTTAAAATATGGGAAAATATTCCTTTTAAAAAGCACTGGTTGAATAAATATGTAAGTGGAGGTATTAAATGTTGCTTGAATGTCTTAATGAATGAACAGGGTATTTCGTCAATTCCAGTTGCACAGTCATTTCTCAATGTCATAATAATTTTTTCTACTTCAGATTCGTCAGTATCAAATAGGGCAAAAGAATGCGAAATAGCCATGCAGGAATGACGCTGGGTGTGACAGTGATAATTATTGTTGTGAAGTTTCGCCTTTTCCGCTAAATTTCGACCAATGTTAGCAAAGAAATTATTTGCGGAATTAACTAAACTTGCTGCGGTAATTGTATTTGCAATCAGCTGATGTGCTGACGAATTAATGTTATTCGTGTTAGTAATATTTTTGATGACTTTCCATAATTTTTTCTTGTTTTGACCTGCATTTTGTATTTCTGTCTGTTCATATTTGCGTTTTAATTTCTTAAGTAGATTGTTACAATAATTACGGTATCTAAAATAAGTTATTTTGAGAACTTCATTTTCTGGGTTTTTCGTAAATTTTTTATGAAGTTTACCACGATGCCTTATACAGCGTAAAAGTCCCGAAGTAATCCATGGTTTAATAATTTTATTTCGTCGAGATATCAATATGGTACGTGTATTTCTGTCAATAATGTTTGTTAAGGACGAAATAAGATACTCCGTTGATACATTTACGTCGTCTGTACCGTAAATAGGCGTTAAGTCTAAGTTGTCTAGGTCATGCACCACGCCGTCATTTTGCAGAGTGGTGTGTTTTGTGATAACATTAGACTTATTATAACATTTTTGCAGACACAACAATACAGAGTTGTGGTCAGTTACGGAAGAATTTAATACTAAAGTTTTCACGGGTGTTTTATTTTTGGCTAGTATATGGTCCAGACAGTTTTTATTTCTGGTTGGAAGAAAATGGGTCGGTAAATAGCCGAAACAGGCTGCAAATGTTAAATATTCGTATGAATTATGATCGATGTTTCCCGACTTAATGTCTATGTTTAAATCACCGATCACATATACATTTTTAAATGAGGTTAAATTTCGTAAAATAATAGCAAGTGATTCTAAAAAGTTAGTAATGTTATGATAAGAGGGAGAACGGTAAATGGCCACTATCGCGGTATCGTTTCCAATCTTCGTAATGAGGCAGTTACCATCTACAATGGCGGGTTCCTCTGTTATAATATTAGTAATTGTTTTTTTAATATATAAAATAACACCATCATTTTGTAAAATATTAGTTTTTTTAGTAGAATAAGTGTCATATCCAGCTAGTTGGGGAGTGGAGAAAAATATGATAATTACGACGCAAACTATGTTTTTTAAATACTGTTTTGACTGTTATTTGGCTCCTACGTCGACTAAACCGTCTGTAGTGGTGACATATTAAATCATTGATACAAAGATCAAACAAATATAAATGAAAATTCCTTTCATCCAACTGTACTCGAACCAGCGTCTGTTGCCTCAACGTGGCTACTATTAACTTCTGGTTAAGGTTAAGGTCGGCTGTCAGTTTTCTATATCTTTCTTTATCCAGAGCTAGCCTGAACAGTTATTCCACTTCTTGATGTTACGAAGCCATGACATTTTCTTTCTTCCAACCTTCCGTTTCTCGGCTACTTTGCTCATCATTATAGTGTGCAAAAGATGATATCTGTTATGTCGCAGTACATGATACAAATAGACAACCTTCCGCTGCTTGACAGTGCGTACCAACTCCACTTTTTTTTATGTAAAGAAGGAGGTAAATCAGTAGACGAGCCACTTGATAGGAGGTAGTCATCGTCGCCCATGGACATTTGCAACATCAGATGAGCTGTCTATGCGTTGCCAGCCTTTGAGAGCTCTGTAAACACGCTTTTCGAAGAATCTCACGTCATAGCGCAAAGGAAATTCTGCAGGAAGAAGATCATTCCGCATCTTGCAGGTTCGAGGAAGGAACGAACGAGATGCCTGCGTGGTCTTACAATGTCAGGCATCCAAGATGTGGGGATGGACTCTACTGTTTTGCGATGTACGATGATAGAAACGAGACGGAGACATCAGTTCCAAAAAGTTCCTAAGAGCACTCCCCATTATAAAGACAGGAAAACAAACACAGAGAACCAACGTCTCTCCGTAGGTTAAGGGACTCCATACCGTCTGTGAGTTTAGGATTATCGACAATACGAACAACCCTACGTTGGATGCCACCTTCTTCACCATACGTTTAAGGACCTCGACATTCGTGACTTTGTCCGTCCAACTGATGCGGGACATACTACAACAGCACTACATTTCGAACGTTTCAAGTGTCTTCCCGAGGTCTTCATTTATGGACCTGGATTCGCATCCATAAAGAGCACTGCAAGACTCTAGTGCGGAGTGTAATAGATAGCTGTCGCCTGCTTAAAACTTTCCTCATTGTTTCAGAGGAAGAAAGTTATTAACACTTAGCAATAATAACATTCATCTAAGTATCATGGCAGTAAGAATATTATAATTTTCAATAAACATATTGCATGTTAAATTATATTTTTATTTTAATATTCAGGTCTCCCATCGATCTTTCTTGGAGACCTATGTAGAAAATTTCTGCCTCTAACAAAAGCCTCTTTCTATTTGGTATCCTAATCGTGCTGTTAATCACCTTAAGGCGAGGTATTGGAACGTTCAGGAACGTTTGAACGTTAACGCAAGCTTAGATTTTAGGCGAGGTGTGGGCCGCCTCTTACATCCCGCAAGCTACGCGCTTTAAATTAATATGAATAAAATACACACATCAAAAAAAGTTTGCGATCAATAGCATAAGCTCCTATAATTCTTTAAATTTAACTTTATCAAGAAAAAATCTATGTTGTATGCTTTCTTTAAATAGGAATACCCTGTTTGAAATTAAAATATAAAACTATTTTTTATTATTTATTTAAAAAAATTGAGCCATTAATCATAATGTAATAGTGATAGAAATTTCATAGAAAGAAAAAGACTGTTTAATTAAACTTAAACAACAATTTATTATTAAAAGGTGTGAATTCAATATAAAATAACTCCTCCCCTGGCTCGAATACATGCGAAGATCCTCCTGGGCATGCTGAGGATCAAGTTATCCAGCATTTCCTGGGGTAACCTATCCCATTCTTCAATAGCGGCTTCCCTGAGCTCTGGAACTGTCTGGGGACGTGGCTCACGGTTCCATACTGCTCGTTTAAGAGCATCCCATGCGTGTTCTATTGGGTTTAAGTCGGGCGAGCCGGCAGGCCAGTCTAATCGTGTGATATCGTATTCTTGAAGAGGAGCATTGACTCGTTGAGCTCAATGCGCCCGCATTATCATCGACCAGTACAAATTGGTGCCCATGGTTTACTCGGAATGGTCTGACGATATCATCAATAGCAAGTGCTTTGTACATGTCTGCTGTCATGAAGCCCCGATACGGAATCAAAGGCGTTCTAGCTCCAATCATAATGCCACCCCAAAAGGACACCGATTTTCCGCCTTGCTGAACTGTTCCAGTGGCAGTTCTTTGTCTTTCACGGTCGCCTGGTCTTCTCCAGACACGGACACGTCGGTTATCTGGATGAGTGCTGATTCGGGATTCGTCAACGAAGAGACAGTTTTGCCAAATGTTTTCGTCCTCACCTTCTTCATTTTGCCGAAGTCTAGCCCACTGCAATCTTCGTTGTTGACGTTGCCGGGAATTGAGCGGAGCTCGCCAAGACCTCCGTGCTCGTAATCCAGCCTGGTGCAAGCAATTGCGAACGGTCTGCGTGCTAACTTCAAGCCCAGAGGCGGCCCTGACTTCTGCTTTTATTTTAGTGGCGTTGATTGTTGGATCACGGGCTGCCAGCAATCTAATATAGCGCTTTTGGGCAGCTGTCAAAACAGTTGGGCGACCGCTGCGGGGTCGGTCAGCTAAATTCCCCATTCCGTGATACCTCTGCAACGTAGCCACGACACAGGATTGGGATATAGCAAGTCTGCGCTATTACTCTATTACTCTCGTGGTGTATCCTTCTTCCCTCAAAGTTACTATTCTAGCTCGTAAAACCTCAGATAATCCTCTTGGCATTTTTTCAATCACAACTTTCCGCGAAAAATATCTTGAATCGCTTATAATTGACTAAATCAGATTTCTGAATGAGCGTAAGCTAGGACTGAAAGCCTTTTTATATGAAAAAACAATTGAACGGGGTCATTGTTTTATGTTCTAATTTATTTTTAAATAAAGAATCTAAAAAGAAGAAAAAATCATAATATAATCTACAGTAACAAAAAAGATTTCAGTTTTTCGAAGTGAT
>NW_020653533.1:0-17325 GCF_003589595.1 Hyposmocoma kahamanoa | reverse complement strand
TAGTTTACCGCAGTGAGTAAAATAACTGTTCACAATTACCAGTAAATGAACAGGCAATTAATATGTACTACCTTAATTATTTACGTAAATCGTTCAGCTATTACACAGTTGAAATGATGTCTAAGTTGACAACTCGGTGTCCTTTAATCGCCTTAAATAAGTCTCTACCTCAGTTTCATACAAGGCCAGTGAGTTTAAGTAATTCTAAGCAAATATTAGATATTACAAGTTAATAATGATAGACACACGCTATACTGCATTTACTTGATTTCGGTCCGCAAATGTGTAGTTAAAACGGGGTTCGAATATGTCAAGGTAATTATTTTCTTTGGTGATTAACGTGATAATTATCCACACTCATTCATAGTTTAACGTCTTTAATTTTTGACTAAAAGCGACAAATAGTGAGAAAACTAAATTATAAGTAATTATTGCTGACCCTTGCATGGGTACTTGACCAATATGCAAGGGTCAGAGGTGAAGAAATCCTGCTTTAATCCATACCGATAGCCGACCGTGTCCAGCTACTTGGAATGGACCTGTCGTCCAATCTGAACTTCGGCAGATACATTGAATCCAGGGCCGAAAATGCAGCCAGGAAGCTTGGCATTCTTTCCTGGGTGAGACGGGGCAATTGCTTCAGCTGTACCAAGCACAAGTCCGGTCTTGTATTGAGTACTGCTGCCACTTGTGGGACGGCTCTGCTAAATATGGATTTCGTTTGTGGATTCAGTCGACAAGCATTCTTCAAGCGCGCCAAGAGGCTTATAGGTGACTTGGATTTAGTAGATGCGAAGCTGCAGAGCCTTGAACACCGCCGTAGAGTTGCCTGCTTATGGGTATTCTGTAGGATATTTTACATATTCAGGAATTGCATAATATGATTCCGCCTTCCCCTTTCCATCATCGGGGGACTAGACGTGGGCTGGCATTCCACCCCTATGTTGTGGATATTCCCAGGATTCGACGAAACATTTCGCTTTCACGTTTGTATGGCGAGCGGCAAAGGAGTGGAATTCCCTGCCAGCGTACTTACTTACTTCCGCGATCGTTATAACATGCACCTTTTTAGGCCGAAAGTGAATAGGCATTATTTAGGTTGTCACTTTCCATCAGCTGAGATGGAATTCAAATGCGGCCATTTTTTGTATAAAAAATAAACCAATAAAAAAAAAACACGTAAAAACATCTTTGGAATAACGATTTGGCTGATAACTTTTTTTTAGAATGACGTTATTGCACCTTTTGATACGACTGTGATACAAACACATGGCACAGCATTGCTAGAGGCAATTTTGTGTTTCCAATTAATTATATAAATAACAAGATAATTATTTTGATAATTAATTATTATTATTATTAATTGTCACTTCGAACTCAGAGTTAAAATTGTGAAAAAAGTTGTTAAAATAAAAACACAATAATTATTATTTACCATACAGATATTGCAATAATACACCTAACATACAGAAGACAAAAACTACAAAAAAAAATACGCAAAACTCAAAGATGAAGTAACTAGAATTTAGCGACAAGAAAAAGTGTAGGTATGTTGTCCTTTCCACAACAGGCGATGTCCCATATCATCTTAAAGAAAGCCTTATTACAAAAAGCTGTAATTTTAAATACATGCCGAGTTGTCAGAAAGTTCATGTAGACAGAAGAAGACGAATTAGGCTCTCATCACAATACACTCTCAATATAGATACTCTGTCTGTAAATGCAGTTAAATACAGTCAAAAGGCTGGGGAAAGAAAAACATAATAATAATAATTAATTTTCAAACATTTACAATACATTTTTGGAACAGTGAAGCTCCTTGTGAAGAAGTTCGTCTATGGAAGTACCGCCTTTAAGTAACCTTATTTATTTCAGCCCTCCAAGCAGTAATGCACACACTACTGCGTTCCGGTTTTGAAGGATAAGGGTGCTGGTGAAATTACAGGCACATTGAGACTTGTCAACTTACGTCTCAGGGTGACTCATTGCGATTGAAAGCTTTGTGTGACATTGCAACAGCTACAGACAGACGTGTCGCTTACCACCAGGCGCACTTGTTCGTTTCGTCATTCGGTATTAAAATAAAATTTTATTAATTATATTAAATATATATTAATTTTAATATAAAAATAAAATCTGTAATTTTTGTTAGTTTGATATAATTAGGATAGATGTAGAGTAGCTTGTATCGTTTAATACACACACACAAACTTATAGCCCCGCACTAGGGAAACCCTACGTCGCGGGTGCCATGGACACACACACAGACAAACACATATTACCCCCAAACTCGCAAGAAAAATAAATGCTGGCTATACAAATATTTCTCCCGGTCCGGGAATCAAACCCGGGGTCTCTGCGTGGCAGAAAGAGTTTACTACACTCGTCTACTTTTCTCATTGCTTCTACTTAGCACAGGTCTCCCCTACATGGCCATGAAGTCCACGACGCTGACTTCATACGTTTTCAAAAAGTGAAAAAAGTCACACTTCTTTTGTTTCGTTTCTCCGATGGGTAGGTTTCCTCAACATTTGCAATTTAATAACCAGTAAATTTTAAGATGGTGACTGATTCAGGAATAACAATAACATTTATTTATTTTAAACTCTTTATATAGCTATCAAGTAATAGAACTTCATTTAAATATTAATATTTGTAATGGACAGAAGCCTCAATTAGGTATTTTAAAACTCGAAAGTTGTATAAGCGCCATCGTGATGTTATGGTCTGTTAAAAACAAAAGATGCTAACATTTTGTTTCAACGTTTTGCTACTTGAATGTATGTAGGCGTTTGTAACGAAATTCTTGTTTTTTAACCCCAACACAAAATAAGATTTATGTTGCAACCTTTATAGTGAAGTGACGAAAAGTAACATCATTGGGAAACCACAAAATAAAAATAAAAAATTAGGTACGAAATAAAACCAATATTTTTTTCACTTGCTCTCCGAACATCTAAATAGTAGGTATGCGGTTTTTAAAGCTTGTAGTATAGACAGCTATGAATAAAACTGCTCAGAAACTAATAACAGGCGGCGTGTTACTTCAGTCTAGATGAGGGTCATCAGTTTCTTGTCTGAAATTATAATTAGGGTCAGTGCAAACCGGTGGATAGCAAGACAGAGGGCATTTAATTTACCAATATATTATTATATTTTATGCCATTTTAATTGATATAATGTATACATTTTATTTCTTTAATAAGCAGAGAGAAATGCCCCTAATTACTCCGATGTCGACCTCAAGAGCATTGCAAATTATACCTTATTTCAATTAAATTAGCATAAAACACACATTGAAAAAGTTTACCTCTGCCTTGCCGTGCGCTGATTTACGCTGGTCCTTCAAATTGTCGCAGCCTGGCGATATGAGGCGGCGATGTATTAAAATAAGCAACTCAACATAAACTTTATCTTCTAGAATATAAGGTTAGAAGTATATCCTAAACACGACACAACTGCGACGCGACTCTGTCGCTTGCTATGCTTCCTTTTTTTTAAGATTATAAATTAGGTAAATAAAGAAACAGAGTTTGGAAACTTTTTTCTTCAAAAATTTACAACTTAATGATTATCAAGTTTCTAGTTCTACGCAACTAAGCAATAATGCAACCAATTAAAATATTTAAAATATCGAAAATGTGAAACACTTCTTGTCGTTGGACATGACCACGTTATTTTAGTCGCATTAAGTATACATTTGAAACGTTCCATTTGTTTACTTCTTCTTCTTCTTCTTCGGGTCTTTTATTGTGCAACATTTATATGAATGATTACCCATATAATAAATAAATCACTAAATGCATCATTATTTAAATAAATAAATGCAAAGTAAACATTTTGTCATTTATTAATAAGATTGAAATCTGTTTGAATCGCATTTCCGTGAAAACAAACTGTTTTTGGCAGTTATCGATCAAGTTTACATTTCCGTGACAAAAAAACCTGTTTGTAATCATTTCTAATGTTAAAAAAAACGAAGCAAAGTAAAAGATAAACTTTATGATGCTTTAGGTTCGCCTGTAATTGCCGCATCATAAACTCTATCTTCTACAATACAATATAACTTTCTATAAACAAGATATAAAAAATAAGAGGCAAGCGGCGGCGATCGGTGACGAACACGACAACGACACGCCTGTCCATAACGCTGCAGTGTCACTCAGAGTTTAAAGTCGTAAAGATCTGAAGGACACATAACATGACTAGTCCCATGCATGTGCCTATAATTACACCAGCACCCTTACCCTTCAAAACCGATTTTAGAACCTTCTCACTTCTCTCTCTCGTCTCTCGACAAAGTACACAGATGGTGGCAACCATACCTATTCCTGCCGCCAAGCTGTAATGTGATCATTACAGCTTTCCAGCTTAGAAGGGTAAACGCCCAGTTACACGAGGAGAAAGGTTTCGCGCGGCCTCACCTTAAGATCTTTGCGATTTAAAGCTCTGAATGGCATTGCAACTGTTATGGATACGCGTGTCGCTTACCACCAGACGCACGACTTGTTCGCCAAGTCACCTGGTATAATAAAAAAAACATTATTATTATGACACCACACCAAGCAATAAAAAAAGTTCTCAACGGTCAATGTCTGCCATGTTATTTGACTAATGTATTTTTTGTTGGGATAACGGAGTAACTGACAACGACACGATAATTGACACTTGATCAATAACGTCGATTACGATGGCAAATAAAGAAGTGAAATCTGAAAGTGAGTACGGTGTATCCGGTATCATGACGCACGTTGAGGACAATACCGTCATTAAACGAAAACAATATATTTTTCGGGAAATTAATTTTAATGTTATAGAAAATAAGTTTATTTAAAAAAAGTTTTTAATGTAGTGACAGAGCTTTCAATGTGCCGTAAACATATTTCCGCCTGACACTTCTACGAGAGGAATATATTAATGTATTGCATTAATGTCACCATTACTGACTAGCGTTATCATCACCATCCCATTCATACGTCCCACTGCAGAGCACTGATTTCACACGTTTTCCGAGAGTTTCGAACTTTCGCCGTGCAGGTTTCATCACGAGGTTTTCCTTAATCGAAAAGCTCATGGCAAATTTCAAATAAAATTTCGCATATAAATTCCGGGAAACACAGAGGTGTGTGCCCGGATTCGAACGTACGGCCTCTGAGAGGCGGTAGGTCAAGCCATTACGCTTCCACTGCTTCTTCAATATCATCATCATTATTCCGTTATACTTCCCACTACTTGACACGAGGCTCCTCTAATAAAATGTTTACGGCATAAAGTACTGCAACCACCTATCCTATATCAACTGCCTCTGTGGCCGAATGGTTACTATGCTGGTCTGCCGTGCAGAGGTCCCGAGTTCGATTCCCGGACCGGGAAAAGCAGTTGTATGGCCTATTTTATTTCTGTCGTGAGTTTGGGTGTGATTTGCGGTTGTTAATGTGTGTGTCCATGGCACCCGCGATACCGGTTTTTCCCTAGTGCGGGGCTATGAGCGTGTGCGTTATTTACTATTTATTTATTTATGGGATAGTTCTGCTAAATACCAACTGACACCTTGGATTTAGTTGAAAATCGTGACAAGAGACTTGTAGGTGACTCAGATATTAGAGCAGAGGCGAAGTTGCATTGCATAGCCTTGAACACCACCGTAATTGCTTGTTTTATTCTAAAGTGTGCGATGGAATTGCAGGATTTAATTCCGCCTTCCCCTTTTTAGACAAGACGTAGGCTAGGGTTCCACTCTATATTGTGGCTATTCCAAAAATTCGCACGATGCGTTATGCATTTTTTCTCTGCCTATTAATTCTCTGCCTGCAGACTGTAACTTGCGCCTTGTCAAGGCGAGAGTGAATAGGCATTATTTAAGTGTGCAATCGTCGACCTCATCGTCGCTTTCCATCAGGTGAGTTGGAGGTCAAAGGCGCGCGTATTTTTTATAGAAAAAAAGAAACAACAACAAATACATAGAAATTCCGTGTCATGTATATGTGCCTTATTATTAACTCTTCTTTTGTGTTGCGGTCTTCCCTGAGAATACCAGCAGTATTCATTCCCATAAATAAACATCCAGCTGTCTCTTTACCATGAAATTATTATACACGTTGCAAACGACCGTATAAACTGTCTTTAACAAATTACAGTGCCCCCAAAAGTCAGAAGAAGAATTAAAGTAGCTATAACAGCGCCATAAAAAATCGAATTAAACCCAAATGTAGCGGACTGTATCAATGGAGTTCGGATGGGTGCTATTAAAGAGTGAGAAAGACAATGTACATACAGTTTATTCCAAAACAACGCACCACTAGCCATCAAAAGAGAAAAGGCGCCAAAAACAAGTACATTTAAATTTAGAATTTAAACATAAAACTAAACTTATTTAAATATTTAATTGAATTTAAATTCAATATTTTTTAATGTAAAATTACTCCACTAGTTAGTTATAATTATTGACACATCTCTAGCCGGGACTGGTAGCTGTAAAGGAATCTAACTGGGTGCCGAAATACTTTCAATTCCTCATAGATGGCGCTACGGCTAAAGTCGTTGAAAAACCAAATGCACGATAAATGAAAAGACACGACAACAAACATACAAACTGCCTCCGTGGCCTAACGGTTACCATGCCGGACTGCCACGCAGAGGTCCCAGGTTCGATTCCCGGGCCGGAAGAAATAGTTGTATGGCCTACAATTATTTCTCTCGTGAGTTTGGATGTAATTTGTGGTTGTCTATGTGTGTGTCCATGGCACCCGCGACACAGGGTTTCCCTAGTGCGGGGCCATGTTGAGTGTGTGCGTTATATAGAAAAATTCGTGAGGTCCGCTGGTTCGTCCCGTGGTTTAGTTGGTATAACGTCTGGCACGGTATGTTAGAAGACGTCGGTTCGAATCCGGCCGGATCAAAGGATTTTTTTACTGAGTGTTCGATCTTTGTATTAATAATTAAAAAGACTATATAAAATATATATAAACTATATGAAAAAAGATTGGTAGTGACTGCTGCGATTCGCTACACCAGAATTGTTACTAATAGTCTGTCAAACTTTTGACACTGTTGTCGTGAATTTTAATATAATTGGTGTAATAAGAATGATAAGAACGCATCTGCGAAATGACAACTTTTCAGGAGTGAGATTTCAAGATTCTACGAATCAAATTAGTCGATAACTTTTTATTTTTATTTAGGAAGTTGTTCACATAACTACAGAAAATATGCAGTTGACACCCCGTTGGGGATAATGCGAATCCGCGTATTAGTAAAAGGTGCACTAAACCAAATTTTACAGGAGAGGGATTTAAAGTTATTACTTTGTTTTTTCAATGCCTGCTACTTTCATTTATGCACAGTAAGCATTAATTTATATTGTCCGATTATTTAATTTGATTTATATTTGATTTGGTGACTAAATTACCGAAATGGAAACTCATAATCCGTTGCTAGTTACGCGTAATTGCACTTATCCCCCATTTAAACAATAATAAAATGTGATATAAATATAATTTGGATTTTATTAGGAGTGTGGGCGGGGATAAACCAATAACTTATGTTAAATAAGTATTGCCTGCACTCCTAATTACATCCAAGTAATATTTCCTCCTTCTAAAGCTGTCGGGGGAAAAAAATAAAAATAAACTTAAAGATTAAAGAACATTACATTAGCCGTCACAAGGAACCGAACCGTCGACCTTTCAATTAAGAAATAACCCTCCCTCACCGTGCGTATAGTAATACAGAACGGCGGCGGCACAATCTCGTAACAATCTTCATTGTTACGAGTACGTAACAATCGAGATTTATTACAGTAATAAATTAAAACACCTACACGATCATGGATAATTCGTCATTATTTTTGACAGTCGGTAAGGCTAGGGTTGTCAAATACGATTTTTTTTTATAGGTCACAGGCAGATGATTCCACTCCACAGTACCCAGCTTTTGAGGCAAACGAGCTGACAAGCTAGTTACTGGGAGGCAGTCCTCGTCGCCCATGGTCACGAAAAGGTTATTGGTGAAATTACAGGCACATGGGACTTGTCAACTTACGTCTCAGAGTGACGGGCGCAGTGGCAGTGTCCTTCAGATCTTTGCAGTTTAAAGCGGCACTGTAAAGTGGCACAGTAATTGTCATGGACTGGCGTGTCACTTGATGTTATAAAAAAAAAAGTTTAGTGGTATTAAACAGGATTTGAAATGGAAACTGGTAAACGGATGAAAATTAGCGGTGAAGACGAGCAGAGTGCTCGCTTCAGAAACTAAGCAGAGAGTGTCAACGGAACGAAACAAAATGAGAATGACGAGGCAAAGGAATAAAAAAACGGTTCAAAATTTGAAAATAACTGGCCAGGAACCAGAGAAAAGGTGATAAATAGGTTAGATGACGATAGAGGAGGACGCATCTTCACAGTCATATGCCACATTACAGCCGTTGAGTGCTCTATTGGCCCGCTTTTTGATGAACCAGTCATAACGCAAAGAAATACTTTTTTACAGCTTTTTTATTATGTCAAAACTTTAACAGATAATTAAAAAAAACAACAAATTTCAAAAACTAACCTAGGTCATTTAGCATATTCAGGGTGCTGATGGGGCTTCCGTGGAGGTGTAGTGCATCGGGGATGTTTGCCGAGGCTCAGATGGACGGTTTCATGGCCATCATGAGGAAAAGGTGTGCATCTACGCTAAGGCGCCTCCGTGATAGCTCCAGCGGACAGGATGCCGCGTGTGTTTAAAGAGCGGTGGGACTCGCCACTCCTGCGTAGGTGGATAGAGCTCCACACTATCTTAAATGTATAAGTAGTCTTTCAAATTATAATAATATTAATAGTAACACTAGTTCTTAAGTTGTTTGGTTTACTAACTCTATATGGATTTTATCTGAAATAAATATATTATTTGAATTTGAATTTAGCTCTTTTGCCAATGATCTGAAGGGCGCATAAGTTCCTTTCAAAATCACATGATTTGGACATTGGTCAGGGGTTAGACACTTATAAGGGAAGGTTTTGGCTGTTATATTTTAAAAATATAACAACACTCAATTAAATTTTGAAGTCGTTAATACAATTGCAATTTCTCTGGAGCTATTATATTTACTAAATTATTATTTTTTGTTTTTGAATTGTATGTAAGCTACTATAGACTGATTTATTTAAATGTAGATTGATTAGTTATGGGTTTACGTAATGTCAAACAACATTATATTACACTAATTTCTTACGAACGGCCGTTTGCGCCTGTCCGGTCAGAGCAATATGAGTAGAATTACGTAAATAATTAAGGGACGCTGAAAAGATAAGGCCGGTATGGTGTGGGAGATGCCGTATCGGCAAGCATATATATAGGAGAATCTTGTAAGAATGATTGACTTGATTTCATTCGTATTTGTGACTTGTTACATTATGGAACTAAGTCAGATTGACATAGATCACAATTGTTAGGATAAGGTGTTCAATCAAGAATAGAAGTGTATTCAGTACACTTAAATGTAAGAAGCGTCAATAAATGGAATATTACGAGTTTCATTGAAGTGAAGTCTGGTGTGTTTTGTGTCAAATAATGTCATTGTATATTGTCATCATTGCATGCTTTGATGTTCCTTATCCGCTCACGCGATGCGCTCCTCCTACCGCAAAATGGCGGCTATTTGGTTTCGCAAAATAGAAAAGGATTCAGTTTAAATACAAGTTTTTATAAATAAAAATTATTATTCTGCATTGCTAAATAAATACCCTCAAACCTACTAAAGTACTACCAACAAAAACATCTCAAATAAAATGCAGTAATACACTGCAAATCTTGCACTTAAAAAGCGCTACTGAAATTTTTGGTGTACTTGGACAAATATGATAATATTCCGTTTGAGTGGTTCAAACGTTTATCATGAAATTACTCCTTAAAGTATAGTTTATAAACATTTATATTCAGGGCAAACTTAAAAAACGCTACTTGCGGTATGTTTTCAATAAATAAACACCGAAATCACCAGCCCAAACAATAACACACACGATTGTCGTGACGTATTTTTGAAGTTGTTTATTTTTTTTAAATGACAGACCCAGGCATTAAAAACTTTATGGTTTGCTAGAGTAGTTACCGAAATAGCAATTAATATTAGTTTTTTTTTACCTGTTATAACTTCGATATCCGATAAATCGGTATAAAATCATCACCGGCACCTCTAGGTGTGGTATGCGTCTACGGCTGCATGTATCGCGTGAGCGGATAAAGTGTGAAACACGGGTCTAATTTCGTGTATCTATATGGCTAAGAGAACCTAAGGAAAATGACCCGTATTAGTATGGGAATTAAAAAAAATATTAAATCCAGCTGAGGTAGTATCGATTGAAGTTAAAAAGCAAAAAATGGTATTTTGACTTACAATAATTATGTACGTGAGAGGTATCGTAAAGATTTGCGACAAACACGTAGAAAAATTTTTAAGTCAGCTGACTCGATCTGTTGTATATTTGATAGAGCAGTGGCCCCAGTTTCAGTCAGTCAGATAGAAGGATTTTTTTCTTTGTGTTCGATCTTTGCACTAATAATTAAAAGTCATCGAGTATATAACCAGAAATAGAGATGAAATAAGGGCCATATATTCCTGGTAACACATTAGCGATACAGCTCTTATAAATATCAACTCTCGTTTGCACTGACATATAGACATGCCAACCACTGACCTGTGTTGACGTGTCCGTATATTCCAAAACATATTCTGTATTTATTATAAATAAAGATAATATCTCTAACAATGCCTTACTGTTCTATTCGGTGGTGTGGGAAAAACAGCAAAACATCTAATTACAAAACAAACGGAATCACATTTCTTCGGTAAATAAATATTAAATATATAATTTTGCAATTTTCGTCATATTCGTTATTTCGTTATACCAAAGGTCTAGTTAATTGGTCGATTTGAAGTGAAACAGCTGACGACACCCATTAACCAATAGTTTCGAATTTGGGCTGGCCAATCGGAGCGCAGTTGTCACAGTAATGATAAGGCAGAATAGTTTTCAAACAAATTAAATGACATTTCGTCTCTATTTCTGGTTATATACTCGATGTTAAAAGTATACTGTCTGTGGCTGTGCACGGGGAACCCTATCACCCAGTAATTTCATGGTTCAATCGTCAGGGGCTATCCATCGAATGTTACGTATCCACATATATATAAGATTAATTTGCCATGCAAAAGTCAAATGTAGAAACCAATTTTTTTTGTAATTAATGTACAAAAATTTTAACAACACAAATTATTACTTTTGACCTCGACTGTCACTCCTTGAACATTCACTACCATTTACAATTTACAAGACCGCCTGTATTAGTGCCTATTATATTTTGTTTTGTAATAATAATCGCGTACCTTTAGAACGTCTGCATACTAAATCCGATTCGTGTTAGGGGACCATATGGACATAATTATGCAAACTAGAACCATCCCACAAAATGTCACTTTCGAGATAATTAGACTTTTGTAAAAACAGTGTGAAGAAATGAATAGGTAAGTTATTTGAGACAAACAACGTGAGTTATGTGTAGCATTGAGGATGATATATGGAAACTTTTATATTATATAGCAATAAATAGAAAACATTATGTATGTTTTTATTTAGTTATCGAGAACCATGTTCTAGTTTTCGTAATAAAAACGCTAAAGATCTACAGTATTTCAGTACATACGACATGGATCCATTAGCATATTTAAAAAAATACATTATATGAAGTTAAGCAGCATGGTTCTTTTTAGCAATTAAAAAGGTACTTATTTAGGGTACCAACCCTGACGGACTTTTATTTTCTCCGTTTTGGCTTGGTATATTGCCTGGATATTTTGTGAGCGGATAAAGGACACGTCTGGTGTTCTACCTAAGTACATAACTCAATTTCACTCGAGGTCCACATAAATACTAATAAGGATCTACTCTTGCTCTTCGTCCGAAAGAATTACTGTCAAATAAGTAATACTCGAACAAATTAAAAAGACTGTCAAGTATGAAGCTTCGTTTGCATCATGCATCTGTTTTCTTTTTTTTTTTCTTTTTTTTATAACATCACGCACACACTCCTCATAGCCCCGCACTAGGGAAACCATGTGTCGCGGGTACCATGGACACACATACACAACCACAAATTTCACCCAAAGTCACGACGGAAATAAATGTAGGCCATAGATATATTTTTCCCGGCCCGGGAATCGAACCTGGGACCTCTGCGTGGCAGTTCGGCATGGAGACCCTTCGACCACGAAGGCAGTTAATTTGGTCGAGTATTTGACAGTAATTTTTTTCGGATGTTGGTCGGAGAATGAGGGTACAGGGCCAGTTTCGATTCCGAGAAATGACAGTCCGAAATGTCACAGGAATCATTTTATCTCTATGTGTACAAGCAACATTAGTATTTTCTCGGATGCAAATCGGACTTAGTGCACAAGCGACATCTTTTTCTATAGTCCTGGATTCGAAACGAATATAAATAAGATGCAGAGCGCAAACGCGTGCGCCTGAATAGGTAACTTCTGGGCGAGCTCATCCAATCGTAGACCCTATTTTAGCCCAGGGCGAGGGAGTAAACAAGAGCAAGAGCATTGACTTAAAAATATATAGCCGATAGCCTGGATCGCCTTAGCATAACATTGAGCGCAACCCTTAACTTTGGCGCTTATATTGGAAGTAAGGCACGAATTGCAGCCAATAAACTGGGTATCCTTAATGAGATTAAGCGATATTTCACGCCTGGACAGCTCTTAATTTTATCCTTATCTTAGTCCAATCTTGCATGGAGTACTGCAGTCACCTGTGGGATGGCTCAACGAAGTATCAACTTGGACTCTTGATTCATTTGAGCGCAGAGCCAGACGACTTATTGGCGACAATAAGCTCGAATCTAATATTTCGGTGAGTGTGCCCATGAGCTCCATCAGCTCATGCCGCCCTTTTACCATCGGACATCCAGATGTACGGCGGGATGTCATCCTTACTTGGTCGATATTCCCTGCAGGCTTACTAAGCGCTTTTCATCATCTTTTATTATGCGCATAACGCAGGAATAAAATTCCCTGCCTGCCTCTGTATTTCCGAATTCATACAACCCGGGTATTGTCTGGGTAAGCTTGTTCCATCGTAGATCCTACCTTTGCTCCAGAGTAGTCAAGAGCAAGTCCATTTAGTTTAAAAAAAATTACTTTAAAGTAATTGCAACAAGTCTAGAAACTCAATATATTCTTATGATCTTTTTGCGCTATTTTTATTTTCAGTAGCAGTAAAAGCTCGTTGTGAAAGTGTTCGTCCACAGAAGTACTGTCACTTTAACTATTTCTATTTCTGCTGCCAAGCAGTAACGTGAGCATTACCGCATTTCGGTTTTGAAGGGTTAGGGTTCCGGTGAAATTACAAACACATGGGACTTTAACTTATGTCCCAGGGTGATAGTGGCAGTGTCTCTCAGACCTTTGCTATTTAAAGTACGTTTAACAACAGGCGCACGAGTTGTTCGTTACTTCTCTTGGTATCATAAATCGATAATTCTGATGCAAACTATCTAATTTAAATTAATCCGTACAAAATTCGTGAGCACGTAATATACATTCGCTATAGGTATTTACTAATAGCCTTACCGTCGTTCTATGATCATGAAGATTGCAAATGATTGGCCAAACGATATGTTGCTCAATCAAAAGCATAGCATTTAAAAACCTGTTAAAATAAATAAATAAACTTTAGCTTGTTAATTCGTTTCGGTCCAATAATATGAAATAGTGACTTGCATAAAATTTCATCGATTGCTAAAATCTTTCAAAGCAAGTACCTAACAATAAATACAAAGGAGTTCTTTCGTGCGTGAAGAGATTACGAAAGCAAGCGTTTATTTTCAGATTTGAGTGTAACCATTAAACGACGCAAGATACACGTCAGTTTGTTTTTAGAACGTACTAGCTGTCTCCCGCGACTTCGTCAGTATGACATTTTTACATACATTGTATACTACAAAAACAAAAAATATTCAAATTTGCAAACTGATAAGCAATACGATCTTCTATAGTAAAAGTTTTAAAAAAGTACTTCGCTACCCTAACTTACCTCTATTTAGGAATTGTTTTGAAAAATCAAATTTGGTTTGGATATTTAGAGTATACAAACAAAATTTGAAGAAAATAGCAGCACGTGAAAACGTTCCCGTACAATCTTTAATACCCTCATTCCCATACAATCTTTAATACTCTATTTAATTTGAAAAAATGTTATCTCATTCTTTTATTATTTGCATCATAGAATATTTATATTAAGTTTCATTTTTGAAAAATATGTATGGAGAAGCGTATTGATTTTTCATACAAACATTTTTACTCTTGTTTACCTTCTTAGGGGTTGAATTTCAAAAAACCCGTTCATTAGTACGCTTACACTAAATAAAAGTAACATACTCGTACCTCAAGCTTTTAAGTTTCTAAGACTTAAGGTTTTGATCTACCAGTGAATTACCCGGACCCTACTCCTTTATATATGTTATCGGTAATGTATGTAACCCGGTATTCTATACAATACCCAGGTATTCTATACAATGCCTAAAACAGTCAGGCAATGTATGAAATAAACTCTATTATACACTTGGTATAGGTATTCTGCACAATGCCGAACGTGCATTAGGCAATAGGCAAATAGGCAAGCAATGTGGTAATAGGATAAGTGCTTGTGTGTTAAGATTTTATGCACGTACAAGTGTCACAATAGTTCATCTTGTAAGAATTAGTTTGTAATTAAAAGAATTGGTAAATAAATTTACAACATATTATATTACAGTGACAACAAAAGCTGATGCACTAAATATGCGCACTATACAAAACCTAACATCACATTGGTTAGACTATGCTAGCATACCTACTGTTAAATGTATTAAGCAAAACTGTGACATTAAAGTGATTATCGGGTATCTGAAAGTAAGTCCAATAATTCTACTGCATTATACACATAGCCGCTAACATATTATGTAGATTAATAAAAGTAGACTTATCTCTAAAAGAGATCTCTTCCAGCCAAAAAAATATGCTGAAAATAGCAAGGGCGCGATCATCACGCGAGGGTGCGTTAACTTAATTCACCTAGGTGCATTAAGTACACTTTTAGTAAACTTAAATCACCTGGGTGCATTAGGTAAACATAAAAGTAAACTGTATTCACCACAATATTTAAGAACGCCAGGATTCAACTCGTTACATGGTGCATATACGGTGACGAAAAACTTCGTGATGAAACCTGCATCTCGAAGAAGATTCACAATGAAGTCCCCAACCCACACTGGACTAGCATGGCAAGCTATGGCCTAAACCTTCGCACGAGAAGAGACTCTACTCAGCAGTGGACCGTACAAATAGGTTACAGTATGATGAGTGCTCTGAGTAATGTTCCCGTCCGTTATTCTGGTATGTATACTCAAAGAAACTTGTAGAGATCCTTGTGAAAGAGTTCGTCCAGGGAAGTACTGTCACCAAGTACTAAGTACCATATTTTTGTCGCCAAGCAGTAAGTAATGTCATAATTACTATATATATACTATGACATAGGACACCTCTTAGGAATCTGCATGTTTGATTGCAGGTTCGCACAAACAAAGCTCGCGCGAAGTTGCGATAGTCGCGTATTCGCGTTCAATTAGGACGACGCCTTATGTCGCTCTCGCGCAAGTCGCGCCCTGTCGTGGTAGCCCTACTGCACTCTTCCATCAGAAGGGAGCGCAGTAATGTGCCGATTTAATATATCTATAGTCAGTCTTTTCTGAAGATGGAGTAAAATAACACTTCATTGCTCAAAAGTGTTGCAAGCAGCTGGTGATTGCAGTCGATAAATGTTATATCAACTATCGACTAAATATTGGTTACGCTTATTAAATAAATAGCCGAACTTATTTCATTTTAATCATCACCGGTTAATTATTCGATCAACTACTGGGCACAGGTTCATTTGAATTGTTAATATCTGATTCATACATACATGTACACTAAATTTAGCAGTATGTATATAGGAGACATATTTTAAAGATTTTCGTTTGCATTTAATGTACATAATCAAATCCGCCAGTCGTTATTAAAATGCGTATGACAAAAAATTATTTCAATAGGTACTAATAAACCAACAGTTAAAATAAGAATATAAAATACATTGACTTACAAATAAATGGACGACGGGTCTAATACAAAAACCACGAAAAAAATGTCCCAAGTCAACCTATTTAAAGGTAGTGACATGTCAAGGAATATGAAAAAGCTAAAACGTTGAATTTTAATTGTAAGGTCATCGCAGTACTGTCTAATTTTGCTTGCTTCGCTGTCAGTCGAACAAACGAAGACTAGAGCGTGAATGACGCTCTGTATACGATTTTAACGCCCTGTAAGTTCGGACACTTTTTAGCGCGGACCCGACGTCCATATAATTGTAAGTCAATGATAAAATATAATAACGCAATTAGTAACCATTAGAACAACGTAACATTCAAAATTCCTATATTTTTGCCAAAATTTTACCTCATTTTTTACTCCATCTTCAAAAAAGACCGACTATGCAAGGCCACACACAAGATAGACATGCTATTTAAATAAGCATGAATGTGATGTGTTTTTTCAACCAGTAGTGGCTCATTATTTTGAAATGTCCACTTCACTCAGTAAAATAACGAAATAATATTGATTGCACAAACACAGCACTTCTCCTCTCCTATAAATAATGAGCTTAATAGACGGTATACTATTCTTTGATAACGCAATTTTAGACAATGAGTAACACGGCAATTGAAATGTCTTATTGTAGATTGCGCAGCGGTGGGTACTGTAGGCGCTAATTGAAGAGGTACCGGGTTTGGTCATTGGTTCACTGTAGCACCAATTTATATCCAGAAGCACAAATATACTTTTAAAATATAGAATATAAAAACACGCATATTGTAATCGACGTAAATACGACGTAAATAAATCCACGTGTGATCTTTCATCAGAAGTGCTGTCATCTCATGATGACTATCATAACAATAATATGAAATACATACACATGCTTTTATAGGCATATTACGAAACCACACAAAAAATAGTTTACATACAAATAATTATCTGACTTATACTTAGACTGATAGTCTGGTATGGTCTGTGTTGCAACGTCATACCAACACGGGACTTAACTCAGCATGTGCTGCAGTAACGTAACTTACCACAGCGCTGATTTTCAGTAAGCCCGTAGAGCTCGACGCCAGCAATAAACGCAAAATAAAAATATATAAATACAGCTACATATTTCATTGACTATTATTACAAATTATAATTAATACGTAAATAAACATATA
>NW_020653532.1:0-11562 GCF_003589595.1 Hyposmocoma kahamanoa | reverse complement strand
TAATATGTTAAAATGTTATAATTTATGAACATATTATTTTTGTCACCTTGACATATAGTAGCGTAAGAAATAAAAACAGAATTGTTAAAAATTACATACGTTATTACAGTTTCATTACCGTTGCCATTTGGCAACGCTAGTCGGTATGAAGTACATTTTTCACAATTTTACACAGGTTATCATTTGAGTTTGACTTTGGCTGAAGTAGTTCTATAACTTGAAACAGTGTAGGTGTCAACATTCCAGACGCGTACATAGAACCAACGGATGTGGCAGAATTTACCGACCAACATTCTGCGAGTGAAGACGAGGACCCTGCCTACGTGGAAACCCTATCAAGTCCTCACATTCGCGCGCCGGTGGTTACCTCCGGCCCTTCCAACAAAAGACGCAAAATCTCTAATCAATCTAATCATGCTTGGATAAAACAATTTCTTACCTATCCCCAAAATCATATGTCATGTCATGAGCTAAAGTATTTTCTAGCCATTTTACTAATCAGGGTACAATAAATTACCTAGTAAAAAAATCGTATTGGGACGGGGTTGATGATATATTGTGCGGAATACTCTGGTGTATAAATAACATTAAGGATTTGGATTCGTGGTAAATGGTGTATAACATTAAGGATTTGGATTCGTGGTAATAAATGGCCGTGGCCGACGTTCACGTGGTTCATAGATGTACCCATAAATAACTTTTGGATCTTGATGAAGACGTCTGGCAAAATGTATCGCAGTTAGATTTTCGGAGTGAAATCGCTAAAACTTATCTGAAAAATATGGCACTACACCAGAGATTGGAGGACGTCCTTTTTGGAGAAAAGTTTTGCCAGGGGTGTTATATGGTGGTGAAAATCATTTTCTCAAACAAATAGAGAAGAAAAGAAAAATGTGCGGGAGAGGGTTGCAAAACAATAAGTAAAGTAATTTATACTAAATGTAATATGGGTTATGTCCCAAATGTCTTGAAACATACAATTTTTTTGCTGCCATTACATGGTTTTTATTTATTACCCAACTGCTGCTAAGAGTTATACGTAATGTATGGATTTAATGTTTATATGGAGCTAGGCTGTCATCTACTACAAACAATGACTAAGTAGTAGACCAACCTATACTAGAATTAGATATTTTGTACCCACTTTGGCCTAGCGTTGTCATATGGCAACAGGTCAAAACTCAAAAACGACAAAAATAAAATTTTTTTAAAATATTTTTTACACTTACAAAATAACAAATTTAGCTTGATTTCAGAATTCCCAAGAAAATCTGTAAACATTTAAAACTCGTCTCTAATGGGTTAATGTAATTTTAAGTAGGTAGTACGATAGTCGTCGTAAATATGATTTACATGTCGTAAATAAAACTTAATTTTCTACATTAATTTTCATGTTTCTACATAACTAAAGTATTCTTAATTTATCTCAAATACATAGAGAAACTCGTTGATAATAAACAATGGTGAATTACTACTTACTTGACTTGTCAACTTATATCTCAGGGTGACGGCCGCAGTGGCAGTGGCCCTCAGACCTTTGCGATTTAGAGCTCTGAGTGGTACTGCAACTGTTGTGGACAGGCGTGTAGCTTGCCATCAGGCGCACGACTTGTTCGTCCCTTCACTAGATATTATAAAAAAAACATTTACACAGATCTTGAAGCAATTTAAAAAAAAACACACCGTTCGAAAATCCAGCTTTTAGAGCAATTGCACTGAAAAATAGATGTGCAATGTTCAAAGTTATTATGTAAAGAAACTCTTTGATATTCCTCGACTTCATTACGTTTCCTAAGATATCCGTGGGAATAAGCAGACCGCGTACCGCGTATCATAATTATGAGCTTTATTATATGATTATACGATAGTAGTTGCGGATTTATCTATCTGTGCAAAACGCACTCTACCACAAACCAACTTGTGCTCAGGGTATCTACTCCCGTTCTCCATCTCACATCCGTCCGAAACAATTACTGTCAAATAGGTAATACACGACCAAAATAAGAGGCATGATGCGAATGAAGCTACATACTCGACATTGTTTTTTGAATTTCGAGTACCTGTTAAGGTACCTCTCTGAGTACCTCTCTAAATTTCTCACAGATGGCGCTACGGCAAAAAAGTAGTTAAAAACCAAAACTGTAAGAAGCACATACAAAAATTGGAAAAGTCTGCTGGTTCGTTCCGTGGCTTAATTGGCCAAATGGTCCGAATCCAGCCGGATCTAATGACTTTTTCAAAGTGATCGATCTTTGTTTTTAATAATTATAACAATCTAGTGGTTTCACCAAAAAATGGTAAAACATGGTGACATTTAATTAACTTAAAAATATCATGGTAGTAATAAAAACATCATGATATTCAATAAAAAAACATTATGATAGTCAAGAACATTTGATTAGTACCTGGAAACCCGTGGAAAGGTCAACTTTGGTGGACATATCAGAACCAGACTAAGGGATTAAACTTCAATAGTAAACAACAATATAGCACTGGTGGTGGTATTATGATCATG
Organism: Hyposmocoma kahamanoa; assembly: GCF_003589595.1. Taxonomy (NCBI): domain Eukaryota; kingdom Metazoa; phylum Arthropoda; class Insecta; order Lepidoptera; family Cosmopterigidae; genus Hyposmocoma; species Hyposmocoma kahamanoa. Next base: position 9,047 of record NW_020653532.1, on the reverse strand, counting down.
TTATAAAAATATTTATACTGGGCACTAGGATTACTCTAATTTTCCTAACAATACGTTGCTCTCCTATTACAAATATAACATAGAAAGAAAGCCCGGAAGAGTCGGATATTGTGAGAAAAAGGTGGGATTAACCATTGTAACTTACATAATAAATGTCTTTGTGTAGCCGGGATGTTGCCCAGTCCGTATTATTTTGTTAGCAAATACGTATGGACCTTTAGGTACATTGTGGGTATTTTTGATATAGTCGATATAATAAGGCAAAAATGGTAACTTCATAAATATAAACTTAGCGGCGCAGCTTCTAAGTGTGCGCGCCCGCCGCGTGCCGTGTACATACGCACACATTTTCATAATCACGCGATGGACTCTTATTGCATAATGCTGGTCGTTCTACGCTCATTTTACTATTATGCAAATGTGTGCGTCTGTACACGGTTTGCAGCGGTGCACGCATACAAGCCGCGCTGCTACGTTTGTATAGAGTTAGCATGTTTGTCTTACTTTACTATATTTTTAGTAAGGATGCAGACAGGTGGTATCATGAATTGTTAATTGTACAAAAATTTTTGCAATTAATACGATGATTGACAGAAATTGAGTCGTATCAACTTAAAACAATTTTTGACCTCCAATATGATATTTGTATTATAGGTGTTGGACCAATTCGGTAAATGAACTTTCTAAATTGATTTTAGTCTGGGTTTTTTGGGTAGTGCTCCGTAGTGAATTTCGCTGCTCTGGTACCCATAGTAAAGGGAATTCCCTAGTTTGATACCAGGTAGTTGGTGTGGGTGGTTATCCGGTTCATTATTCTTATTAAATAGTTTTCTTGTAAGGAGGTTTGTTGTTTAATGCACTGTTGTTATCACACAATTTTATTGGAACGAATTGAGTGCACGAAAGGAACCTCCCCGCACGACGTACCCATGCCATACTTTTCTTGTGCGTCTGGCGCACACTGAGCACCTTTTGGCAAATGCCTTACACCGATTGACAAATCTTGGTACCACGATGGCAAGCATTATAGTGTGATAATAACGTATATAATAATAATAACGGACACATTCATTGTGCCCTCGATACGCCAAGAAGATTTGAACGAAACTTTTTGAGTTATAGTAATAAATAAAGGAAACATTCCACTAAATATAATGCTCATGAATATATTTAGAGAGGACCGCTGGAAAAAAGGTTGATTTTTTTGAAGCCCCGCACTAGTGAAACTGTGTATTTCGAGTGCCATGGACACACACACAGACAACCACAAATTACTCAACTCACGAGAGAAATAAATGTAGGCCATACAAATATTTCTCCCGGCCCGGGAATGGAACCCGGGACCTCTGTGTGGCACTCCAGCATGGTAACTGTTCGGCCACAGAGGCAATGTCCTGAATTATGGTAACAACGTTCACATATGATCGACTGGCCACATATACCAGAACGTAAAATAGAAATCAAAAGATGATTGAAGGCATTCTTTTTTTTTTTAATTTAACTTTCTGGTGTATATGGCGAGTGAGTGGTACGTAACATGAACGTTTTTAACATATTTCAACGTTCTCTTGTGTGTATTTAAGAAGCCGTGGTAGTTTAATGGATTGCCCTACCGGGTCTCAAATAGAGGCCGTGGTTTGGAATTCGAGCTCGCCTGTGAGTTTCTCGGATTTTGTGTTTCTTAGGTTTTCGCGATTGTTACACATAGGAAATGAAACTATTTTTCAAAACTAAGTTTCGGGCCCTTTACAGGTTGACAGTCAACCGTGACCATGGGACCTGCAAAGGGCCCGAAACGTCGGTTTTGTTTGAAAAAACAAATATTTAAATCCTGAAAAATAGTTTAATTTGAAGAAAATCGTAATGTTTCTTTCTTTATTTTTTTTATGATGTGTCAGGAAGAACACGTCGTGCTCCGGGTGTTAAGCGACACGCCTATCCGTAACAGTTGTAGAGGTACTCAGGGCTTTAAATCACAAAGGTCTGAGGGACACTGCCACTGCCCTTGTTACCCAGAGACATGGGTTGACAAGTGCCGCGTGCCTGTAATTTCACCAGTCATTTTCCCTTCAAAACTGGAACGCAGTAATGCTCATATTACTGCTTGACTGCAGAAATAGGTCAGGTAGCAGGAGACTCGTGCACAGCAGTGGGATGTATGAATGGGTTGATGATGTTTAATGTAAAAGTAAAGAAAAAATAGAAACTATCCAGTACCGAAACTTTAGTATTTTCCCCTGTAGACGGCATAACGTTTTTCCTTTGAATAACTAAGCTCAAGCTTTTTCTTTGGCGGAAGTATTTATCAGTCTCCTGGTAAATAGAGGCTTTAAAAGCTTTGAGTTCATGTTTACATCAACCCCTTATACCTTCCAACATCTCAGAAATAAAATAGTATTAAAATAAAATATAAAGCCACCTTATTCCATTTACGTAACTACAAAATTGTCACTTGTAAAATTGAGACCAAAGATATTTGTATACGTAACATAACACGTACATAACACTAATTACCTAAAATCTAGATCCATGTGCTCAAACTGTCAATTGACACGCGTGAGATAGCAGGTTCCACGCCGTCTGAAGCAATAAAAAACGTGTCAAGATTGCCTAAAGCTACGTTTGAACAAAAGAAGGGAAAATAATATAATTGCGAATTAATGTTTGCTACAAAAGTAAATGAGAATAAAAAAGAGAAATGTGTGAAATTTTCGCATCCCAGGTGTTTGTGAAAATCTAATATACTATAACACCTTCGTTGTTAACTACATTTTTCAGGGAATAAATATCCTGTATTTTGTTCTAAATTTAAATTTATAATACGAGTCGTAAATATAGTGAGATAAACATTATCTCGTATGGAACCAACACTCCGAAAGGAACACCTTTCGGAGTATTGGTTCCACTCTCGGTTCCACTAGTTGGTTCAGTAGGATTAACTTACTCAAATAAATATAATAAAATTAAAGTACTATGGAGAACCTGCCAAATTTTGGTTTTCAACTGAAGCCCTATATTTATTAAATTCACAATTATCCCAAAATTTGCAAATTGGCCAGCGGTTTAATGACACGCCGCGCCGCCCGCTGCTTTGTCAGTCACCATTGAGCGCTTGTCGACGTCGGACCTGAGTCAAATCTTCTGCGCCTGTTCTTATTTTATTAACTACGTTGAGAAAAAGGAGGAGGTTCTCAATTCGACTGTTTTGAAAGATTGTTTTGATGATTCCTTTTTTGTTGGAAAGAGGATACCTCGGGAGTGGTCCCAATTAAATTTGAAGAATATATTCCATCTTTAAAGGTAGGGCAGACTAGGGGATGCATGACTTTTGAGGTCGGTTTTTTTAGTGCTCTATACTGAGATTATTGATATTAATTTTGAGAGCGCGCGGATTGTGGGACGCAAAGGGCCACCGCCCACCGCACCTCACCACATAAAATCTAGGCTCGCATTGAAATACTTCGCCTTAATAAAAATTTCAAAGCCACTCTTTTTCATAACACTCGCCAAAGTCGGTGATGTTGCGGGCGATTGCGAAGAAATCGTACACATTAGAACCTCAAACCATTCTATGACTAAGCGAATCCTGTTCATAACCAACATTTATTAACGGTATTGACTAAAACTTATGCCTTAGAAGCAGATATCCTAACCTATAACCTTTAAAGTCCCATGTTTCGCTTACATTTTATAGAAAACGCGAGACTTAGTAAAAACCAGAACTTACTGTTAACTCTTTAGAGCGCGTTCGTGAGAACGTATCTAAGGTCATTAATAAAGCTGGACTGAATCGTGAGCTGGCTTATCCTGCAGGCAGACAGATCGATTCGCTCTATGGAAAATTATAGAAGTTCTTAATAGAACTTAATAGTATAATAGGAACTTTAATTTCTTTTACATTCATACGTAGATATCATCGCGCCTGTCTTCCACCGGGGTAGGCAAAGACTATGGACTTCCAGTTGCTACGGTCCTGACCATAGATATAGGAAAAAAGGGGTGATGCGTAATGACGCTATGTAAGATCGGGTACCAATGTCGCCACTTTTTAGCTTATGTGCAATTCAAACTTTACGCTCTATTATCTACTACCGTAACTTAAAGATTTTGATTGGGCTAGGGTTTAAAACGTGAAAACGACGTAACACAATTTTAAAATGTAACAAAATTAAACTTACAGTCACTTGAACAAAGAGTTATATTACAATATTTCAGTATTTTTTCATCCTGGTTCAGCCATACACCATCAGGTGGCGTTTTAATAAAAATGCTACTAGTATATAATAGCTAATTATTACACGTTAGATGGCGCTGAAACTAATTTTTCGTTACACTAAGAACTCACTGAGCGGTTTTCACCCGCGTCTGCTGTGGGGCCGCGGCATCTGTAGAATGTATAGTTACGTATGTAAAATTAGTAGCACATTTCACGGCGCGTTTTACGCCTGTAGTGGTGACGGTTCCTCGCGGTTGCCGCGGCGGGGTGCTAGTAGAACCGCGCAGGACGCGATCACCTGCGTGCTTGGCGGCCGTCGTCGCCCGCGCCCTTTGGCGGTCGGTTCAGGCGCAATGTGGTGCAGGCACTCGGGATAAGTTCTTTATTAACAACGCAACTTGCGATTAACTCCCACTAACTTCGCGGTCCGTTCCACAATCACAAGAGTTTCGTGCCCGCAACCGCGGCGGCTACGTGCTTGCACAAATTTGCTGGGTCGTGAGTATTGAAATAAAACCGCTATGTAGCAGCACCGGCGGGTGCGGATGGAAACCGCGCCGTGTATTGTTAACCTTATTAACCTTAAACTGACGCTACTCAACGAGGCCACATCCTACCTAATCGAAAGTTAGAAACCATGTGGCTGTTTTTACTATTAAAAAAATATTCCATTTTTCATACTATACCTACACAGGTACAGGTGTATTATTAAATTAATATATTAATATAAATTGTTATTATTTACTTAATGGCGGCCACTAGGCTTGGGCCAGTGTCAGTTTTATAAGAATAATATAAAAAATATGGCGATCGTCGCCAGTGTCGTTTTAATAAAAACCGTCCGTTTTCCATTATACGTTACCGCGGGTTGGTGAAGCTGTCACTGTCAAGAGTAAACTCGAACCATCAACGAATTTAATAAATTAAATTATGTTGTTTTTTTATGAAGGATTTATGTAATTTTTGTATAATTGTTTCTAATTTATTTTGCATGCACATGTAAAATAAAGCCGATTTTACATTTATTTATTTTTTAAATGCATTTGCTATGGAAATTTAACAACGTAAGAAATACTACAAAGTAAGAAATAGTAATAAGAAAACCAATCTTTCGGTTTTCCTGTAGCTTCAATCCAACCTTCTTTTATTTTGAACTCATTGGAAAAACTTAAAAATTAAAAATACGCTACGTTTAATCTACGAGTTTAATGGAATTTAAATATTTTAATTATTTAAAACAATAATACACGTACATTTTTCTTCAAGCAACATACAAATTGACATGGAATTGAAACGGTTGTCCGAAATTAGACTTACGTTAAAGTTACTCGAAATAAAAGGTTTAGTAATAATAATAATAATAAATAAAAGAATAACGTTAATGCTTTTCGCTTCGATATTATAGGGATATTTAATTACAAAGATCATAGTAAGAAATTCTAACATTACGGTAAAAAATTATTGTCGATAAACATCAGTCATCGTAAATGAACATCACTATATTTGAGTCTAGAAATTTCTATGGATACAAAAAGAAAACTTTGAATAATAATAGAAATAGTATTGAATAATAATAGAAACAGTAACTAAAAATGCAAATAGCCGGTGGAATGTTATCTGACTGGTTTTTTGTTTTTTGCAAACAAAATTTTTGTTTTCACTCCAATTTTTGCCAATGCAATAGAAAAATGGAAGTACAAATTAATAATAAAATTAACTTGTAAATGGCTCCGTGATGTTAGCGATTAGGGACATGGCAGATCATCGAGTATATAACCAGAAATAGAGACGAAATAAGGGCCATATATTCCTGGTAACGCATTAGCGATACAGCTCTTATAAATTATCAACTCCCGTTTGTACTGAAATATAGACAGGCCGACTACTGACCTGAGTGTACGTCTCCGTATATTCCAAAAAATATTCTGAATTTATTGTAATAAAGATAATATCTCTAACAATGCCGTACTGTTCTATTCGGTGGTCTGGGAAAAACAGCAAAACATCTAATTACAAAACAAACGGAATCACATTTCATGGCTAATTAAATATTAAATATGTAATTTTGCAATTTTGCAATTATAGCAAAGCTCAAGTTAACTGGTCGATTTGAAGTGAAACAGTTGACGACACCCATCAATTGTTTCGAACTCGGGCTAGCCAATCGGAGCGCAGTAGTCATTGACTTACAAATAAATGGACGACGGGTCTAATACAAAAACCAAGAAAAAAATGTCCCAAGTCAACCTATTCGAAATTCAAATTGTAATGTCATCGCAGTATCGCGCTGTCTGTCGAACAATTGAAGACTAAAGCGGAGTGTGGCGCTCTGTATACGATTTTAGCGCCTTACAAGTGCGGACACTTTTTAGCGCGGACCCGACGTCCATATAATTGTAAGTCAATGGCAGTAGTCACAGTAATGATATGGCTGAATAGTTTTCAAACAAATTAAATGACATTTTGTCGCTATTTCTGGTTATATTACACGATGTGGCAGATGAATATAATAAGGTAGGCATTGTTTTTGTGGTTTATAAACATTACAAAGGAAACCAAAGATATTTCAAATCTTTTTCAAATGTGAAACGAAAACTATTGTGTTTAGTTTTGTGTTCTAACGAAAAGAATTACATGAAAATTTATTTACTGGATTTTAAAAACAAAAATAGTTTATTTTAAATACAAATTAATTATTCAAAAAACATGTGAAATGGGAATAGGGCTCAGCTACAGTAGATTATGGAGTACGTAACCTATAAACGTAAAACTGTCGAGAATTTAAGTGAATAAAGACTAGAGGACTATTGTAGAGATTTGTATGAACCATAACAGAACATGGTGGCCGCCATCATAAGGCTGTGCCTACCATAATAATTACGCATTTTATAAAAAAAATGGCAGCAACAAAAAACATTGCAATTTCGTGAGTGCCTGAGGAGTATCTTCCATATATTTTAATAATTTATAATATTAATTATTACTAAAATTACGTATAATATTTAATCAAAAGAACAGTAGTTTATTTTTAACACTTCATTGGATATTTTTATCACCTGTCCCGTAAAGTGTAACAAAAGCTTAAGTATAAAAAATCTGCTCAAGTTTTTATTACAACAAAAAAGCGATGATATATAATAACGTTTTTTACCCAAAGTAGCAACTCATTCTAATAAAGTATGTGGTTGTGAAGTGAAGCGGTAGCTCAGTTTGTCTGTACCTAAATAAGAATATGAAATCTGTAATAGAAGGGTTTGGGATAAAATGGCATAAGATTTTGTGTAATTAGGGTAAGTATTCTTATATGTGATAGTGCCTGCAGTACCCTTCTGGCTCAGGCGATGCCCCTCTATTCGACCTTTCAATTCTGAGAGCCTTATTACGAATTACACAGAAAACTGTAAAGAAATTCCGGCTTTGTGGTTGAAGTTTGTGTATTTATGTAATGTAATTAAAGAAAAATTGGATTAAATTTTTATTAACAATTCTTCACTAATGATGCAATAAGTTAGTCATACCGAAATAAATTTTACTGCTCATAGGTTAAAGGTTAGTTTGTTTAACACTTTTCTTCACGCTAGTCTACTCAGTACCAAATGATCGGTTAGATATTTGAGGACACCGACTGTGCGTATGAACTTCATGAGTTATCTCCATTTCACTCTTTGCTTTGTCACACTGACTTACTCTGCGTAATAAGTACATACTATCGGCAACGTGGACGCGTTATAATAACCTTAAAGCTTTTTTGCGTGCAGGCAACGGCGGTCAGTGGCGCTGGGTGTCAACCAGTGGCGTTTAAAGTTATATTTTAATTATTAAAAAGTGATTTTTTTTATAAACAAATAAATGGCTAGAATCTTTATTTCATTTAGTAGCAGTAGAACTCCTTGTCCTGGAAAATACTGCCACTATCTATTTCTGCCGACAAGCAGTAATGTAAGAATTACTGCGTTTCGGTTTAGCAGAGTAAAGGGTGGTCTTGAAGGTATAGGCACATAGGACTTTACAAGTTATGCCTCTCAGAACTTTGCGATTTAAAACTGAGTGGCATTGCAACCGTTATGACTAGGTCGTGTGCCTATTAATGGGAAGCGACACCGCTTACCTTTAGGCGGTCGACCTATTCATCTCGTAATTAGATAAAAAAAAAACTTACCCAAAATATACTACGACGCTAAGCAGTGAAAATCTGCCTATTATATCATACTATTCCCAAATACTATCTGTAAAATAAATTAGCAGTGATTTTTTTTACAATTTTATTACGACATATTAAATACAGATTTAAAGATGACGAGAGTCTGCGAGCGGGCGGCCATTGTAAAACTCAAGCGCGTGTTCTGGCTAATTAGCTTTGAATACATCTTGTTTTGTCAAATAAATATGTTCGAATTGATTTTTTCAAGGATTTTTCGCCTACTGTTGTTAAATCGTCTGACTAAATGAAACTGCAGACATACATTAAAATAATATTATATGGTCAGGTGGGGTAAGAGGAACATGCTTTATTTAGGGTCAAATGTTTTGAGCTCTAGGAAGAAGAGATAAAGTCTTATAAGAATTTTAAAGTACACCAAACTTGCCTTTGTTTATCAGCTTCACATAATATTCTATGATTACGGTTAATTTAATAATAGGGGTTAAAGTATGAAATTGCCGATTTGTACTGAAAATCTAATTTGTTTATTTTTTAAATTTTTAACAAATTTATTTAATCAAAATAGTTGCCATTATTATCTATACATTGCTGCCATCTAATGGGAAGGTTATTAATGCCTTTTCGATAGAACTCCGACGATCTAGACTGCACAAACTGTGTGAAAGCATT
>NW_020653531.1:0-10050 GCF_003589595.1 Hyposmocoma kahamanoa | reverse complement strand
TCTGGAAGTAAGGCTTAGACACCTTAGCCTATCCGCAAGGATGAAAATTTTACTACTACCTTTTTATAATATTAGGGGTTAAAGTATGAAATTGCCGTTTTATTGCAATAGGTTCTTTGAATTTTCATAGAATCTTCATGGTTTGAGGTTTTCGAATGAAACTTTTTTCAAATGGTTTCTGTGAATTTGAAACATTTGAATATCGACTTTCAATTGTTTTTGTTATTCAATTTAGACAAGAAAGATGGATACTGCGAAAATTCGAGTGATTTTTGAATACGAGTTCCGACGCGGAACTAACGCGGAGAAACAGCCCGCAATATCAATGCTGCGTTTGGAGAGGGGTCTACTAATGAACGCACCGTGCGATTTTGGTTTAAACGCTTTCGTGATGGAAATTTCGACTTAAAGAACGAGCCACGAGGAAGACCGCCCACACAGGTGAATAACGATGAATTAAGAGAGATAGTGGAAGCCGATCCTAGTCAAACTACCCAGGAATTAGCGGCATGGTTTAACGTTACCTTACCCACAATATTGACTCACTTGCGTCAAATCAATAAAATAAAAAAATACGAAAAATGGGTGCCTCATGATTTGACTGATCTGCAGAAAGAAACGCGTGTTGAAACTTGTGTTGCCTTGTTGAACCGGTACAGAAATGAAGGAATATTGGATCGAATTGTAACATGTGATGAAAAGTGGATTCTTTATGATAACCGGAAAAGAAAAATGCAATGGCTGACCCCAGGTCAAATGCCACAACAGTGTCCTAAAGCAAAACTTACCAATAAAAAGGTAATGGTAACTGTTTGGTGGTCTCAGCATGGTGTTATTCACTATAGTTTTCTCCGATCTGGTCAAGCAATAACGGCAGATGTCTATTGTGCCGAACTCCGAACCATGTTGACAAAACTAGCAGTAAAACAGCCCCGACTCATGAATCGATCTTCACCATTATTGCTCCACGACAACGCGAGACCTCACACAGCACGAGAAACCATTTTGACCCTTCAGGAACTGCAGTTAGAAACCATTCGTCATCCTCCGTATTCACCAGACCTTGCTCCAACGGACTACCATTTTTTTCGTGATTTGGACAATTATCTACGTGACAAGAAGTGATCTTCCCAGGAGGCAGTACAAAATGCTTTCACACAGTTTGTGCAGTCTAGATCGTCGGAGTTCTATCGCAAAGGCATTAATAACCTTCCCATTAGATGGCAGCAATGTATAGATAATAATGGCAACTATTTTGATTAAATAAATTTGTTAAAAATTTAAAAAATAAACAATTTAGATTTTCAGTACAAATCGGCAATTTCATACTTTAACCCCTATTAGTATTAAAACGTAACCAAAATTATAATTTATAACATAACTACAATTATAGTACTTGCTAAGTGCTAAATATAGCATTAGCGCTTAGCGTACTCAAACGTGAAATTTAACATCAATTAACCAATCAGGTATTTCGCGTTTCGCACCAAACGTTAAATGCTACAAATAATATGTGAAAGTATTTCACGTTATAATTGTTTCAACCAATGACAAGAGCCGCAATTTTCACATAGAATATAGTGCCATCTATGAAATATTAGGGGCGCGTTCCCACTATATCGTGACGACATATTGTCGTGCAGTTTGCAGTGTCGTGACTTGTATATTTAAATGAAGTTGTTAACATATAGCACGACAGGATTAACTGCCGTTCACGATTTTTTATCGTTACAACGACAAACTGTCGTCACAGTGGGAACAGCTAGAACGGCAGTCGTCAGACGATAAAAACGTGACGACAGATTGTCGCAGCTCCTATTGTCATCACGTTTCATTTATTGCTGTCCGCACGTATTCTGCTCCCTGCCCTCCTCTCTCGTACCCCGCGCCCTCTGCTCGCTTTGCAGTAGCGTTGGGCTTCCATAAGAACATACAAGCGACTGCAGTGCATCAAACGATTCTGTCGTGCAAACGACAAGGAGGCTGTCGTGAAACGATAAACGCGCCTTTCACTTTCGAGTTTTTACCTTAGACTATTTTCCATCCTCTAAGGTTTTTACTTAGAGGATGGAGAGTTTTTAGCAATTTTTTTTTTCTTAGCAATTGTATTGGAATGCGAGCTGGCAAACGCAACTTATATTATCCGTTGAGTAAAGCAATAAATAATCTCAGTACAGAGTACTGAAAAACTGACCTCAAAGGTCCGTGTTTAAGTATTTGCCAAATTTTATTGAAATCGGTTACCGGAAAGTGTGTGAAAACGGATTCGTCCCCTAGTTCGCCTGCCACCCTTAGAGGTGGAATATTTTCTTCAAATTTAAATGGGGCCGCTACTGCAATGTTATTCTGAGGTGCTGCTCCGACCAACTGCCAGAAATCAGCCAAGACGAGATCGTGTTGGCTCTGAAACAGCTTCAAAACGGAAAACTCCCGGGTGAAGACAGAGTTACTACAGAGCTTCTGAAGTCTGGAGGAGTCCCTGTTGTTAAGGAACTTCGGGGGCTCTTTTTAACTCTGTCATCTACTGTAGAAGAACTCCTCAGGCGTGGAACAGGAGTATAGTAGTTCTCTTCTTTAAAAAGGGAGCTAAATGTCTACTTAAAAACTACAGGTCCATCTTTCTCCAGAGCCACGTCTACAAGCTGTTTTCTAGAGTCATTACGAATCGTCTCGCCAGAAGACTCGACGAGTTTGAACCACCGGAGCAGTGGTGAATGTTCACTGATCCCACGGCGCCGACTCAACCGGCGAGAGGGAAACCCGGGGGGGTTTTAGTGGGGTAGGCCCTCCAGTCTGGAGGGAGAGTCCCCACAGATTATACAGAAGACAGAAGAGTATAATCAGCCCCTATATCTAGCCTTTGTGGACTATGAGAAGGCCTTCGATTCCGTCGATACCCTGGGCCGTCTTGGAATCCTTACAGCGATGCCAAGTAGCGAAAGTCTATATCGAATATAATAATAGTTATATCGAAGTGATGAGATGCCTGTATGACGCCGCTACCATGAATGTCCAAGTACAGGGCCAGCAGTCTAAGCCCATCCAATTACACAGAGGAGTTAGACAGGGGGATGTCATATCCCCGAAACTGTTTACAGCCGCATTGGAAGACATGTTTAAGACGCTGGACTGGAAAAGGATGGGCATAAACATAAACGGCGAATACATCTCACACTTGCGATTAGCGACATAGTCCTAATGGCGGAGTTGCTGGAGGAGCTACAACGAATGCTGGACAGCCTAGCATCCGCCTCGCAACGGATTGGTCTCGGCATGCACTTGGATAAAACGAAAGTCATGCCACCTTCTTAAAGTTGTTTCCATAGATATGTTGTTTCCGGATATTCTATAACCTATTATAACCTTGGGCAGATTTTATATATTGTTTATTGCACCAAATAAAATACAACAGAAATATTTGATTAACAGAAAGTGAGCAACGGCGGACTTATCTCTAAAAGAGATCTCTTTCAGCCAACCCAGGGCAGTGAGATCTAAGGTTGTAAGCGGGCAATAGCGTGCAAGAGACAGTGCGGAAAAAATATAATAAAGTACATAAAAAAATACCGTTACTTGCATAAGTATTATATGCATAATGAATAATAATAAATAGCATCAATATGTAAATAGTGTAATATATACATATAGCTACACATGTACATATATACATAAATAAGTATGTAAAAAAATACAATAAGATGATTACACCAAGATAGTTCAGCAAGAAAGTGCGCTTTCAGCCCTTTCTTGAAAGAAGCGATAGAGGGGCTAGACTGGATATGAAGGAAGTCGGTTCCACAACTGCGTTACATGACAAGAAAAGGAGTTAATAAAGAAATTTGTTTTACAGTTAGGACTAACAAGCATCTTAGTGATGCACGGACGCCTTGAACGAGTGGGAGGGGGTAGCAACTGGAACCGGGAGCGAAGGTTGGAAGGGCAGTTGGCGTCATGAAGTATATTAAAAAGGGCGTTCAGGATATGCACAACACGGCGAAGGCGAATTGGGAGCCATTTTAACCGATTTTAAACTTACGGAGACCGAAAATAAATCGGATAGTTAAGTTTTATAGGCGCTCTAGTTTATTCATAAACTCTTCGGTCACATCTAAATAACAAACGTCGGCATAGTCGAGTAAGGGGAGTAGAAGAGTTTGCGCAACCATAATTTTGGTATGAGAAGGAAGAAAGTATTGGAGTCGTTTGAGAGAGTGAAATGAGAAGTGCATTCGTCTGCTAACCTCGTTGACATGAGAAGTCCAAGACAATGTGCAATTCATTACTAGACCTAGATTTTTTGCTTTGTCAGTATATGCAATGGGAGTTCCATCATATACCAACGCAGGTATCGATGACCAATCCAACTTGCACCTTAATCTGCTACTGCCTACGAACATGGTTTCAGACTTAGCGGGATTAACTAAAAGGCCAAACGATTTAGCCCATAACTTTTGATTTTGCGATTGGGTAGAAACAATTTCGAAAAGGAAGGCACGAGGAGGATTCAACTTGGCTGGGCAGCGTTTGGTAAACTACGTCGAGTCTTCTCATCACCCATACCGCAAAGTTTGAAAACAAAGGTTTTTAGTCAGTGCGTTCTACCTGTTATGACATACGGACCCAAGACGTGGACACTCACGATACGGTTAGTTTACCAGTTGAAAGTCGCTCAGCGAGCTGTGGAGCGAGCTAAGCTCGGAGTTTCTTTGAAGAACAAGGTACGAAACGAGGTTATCCGATAGAGAACTAAGGTCGTCGACATAGCTGGTAGAATAAGCAAGCTGAAGTGGCAGTGGACTGGCCATATCTATCGAAGAACCGATAACCGCTGGAGGAAGCGGGTTCATGAGTGGAGACCACGGCTCGGAAAACGTAGTGCAGGACGCCCTGTGGCCAGATGGAGTGACGATTTGCGAAGGGCTGCTGGCAGTAGACAGATGCAACGAACTGAGGACCGGGCGAAATGGCGCGCATTGGGAGAGACCTATGTCCAGCTGTGGACTACGATAGGCTGATGATGACTACTGAAGTACCCTTTTTCCAAAAAAAAAGAATCGTCCAAATCGGTTCACAAATACCATACTGCCAAATGGCCGGAGTTATCGTAAAATACATACAAAAAAAAATACAGATGAATTGAGGACCTCCTCCTTTTTTTTGAAGTCGGTTAAAATACAATTTTTGTTATCAGATACCAACATCGTAAGATAACATCAAAAACATTGCGTGACAATGTTTGAACAAAATCGATTAAAAGTGTTTCAAACAACGTAAGTTGAGCATCTACTGTTTTTTCCGCAATCTTCTGTTTTTTCGTTGCAATATCTTCCGATTTTTTCAGATTTGACCTGGCAACACTGGTTATCTGTCAGGTTAGTCGCCCCATCCAACCGAGGACACGGCATGTTTCGTTAGCTGACTCATGCCTCCTTCTCGCATTCATTGAACAGTAAATTACGGCACTTCGTTTTCTCCCTCATCGTCAACCGTCTGTATTGTCAATGTGCGTGTTACACACTTTTCGTTCAAGTGTGAATCTTATGTCACTCGGAAAAAACATGGCGTGACTGGTCTAAAATTCGTCATTCGTTTGGTTTGTATTGTATTGTACTGTGCTCATCGCGGCGGATTTCTACAACTACGATACGGCTAAGTCTTATTTTGTTTAATATTTTAAATTTTACTAACACTTTTTTTCTGGAATGGTGCCGTGAAGAAACTAAATCAAATTTTTTTGAGATTTGATGCCTCAGATGTTAGGGAAAGTAACCCTATCAGCCTTAAACATTTTGTACACGATATTAAGACCATTAAACATTTATGGATTGATTTGTCTAAATTGGAAGGAGTGAAATTCTTAAATCTGAGACGTTTAAATCAAGATCCACAAAATTTTTTTGGGCAGATTAGAGCTCATGGTGGTTTCAATACTAATCCGGATTGCACCCATTTTGTCTCAACCTAGAAAACGTTGTTGATCAATAACATCTCATCTGAAAAATCATTATACACAAACTGCACCACTGATGATGACGTAATGTTAGAAACTTGACTAATTTGGTACAACGTAATAGACAGTCAGTCTCTAAAAATATCGATTATGAGGTAATTGTGATTAATTGTGAATTAATAGACACTATCCCACAAGGAAATGTTATGCAAACAAATACTGTGTCGTACATGGCTGGTGCAATTTGTCGCTGCCTGTTGCCTAAATTGCAGTGTGTTGACTGCGACCTCTGTAACGATTCATTATTGTCTACAGATATACAACCGTTTCACACGTTAATTGCTAATGGAGAATATAATTTAGAAAAACAAGCACTCTATTATCCATCAAAAAATTATAGTTCATTAGTATGGGAGAGTGTTTACTTAATCGATAAATTTTTGCCTTAGATTTGCTATGTTTACGTTTACCCAAAATTACTCTCAATTTTACAGAAAAATACTAATACCATTTGGTTTACTTGCTCGCGACACAAGAAAGATTTTTTGACTGCTTTTTTCTTTACCTACGTTATAAAAATGCAGGGAAGACAATGGTGCATCAATTTTAATAGAAGAATACACAATGTTGATTCCAGACCAAAGGCAGCAGAAACGGAAAACTTGATGCAAAGTAAAGTCACCAAAGGTTTAAGTTATAGATCAACTAGGTTATGCAGTTCTTAATTGCTATTTAATTATTTTTATATTTGTTGTTTATTTTATCGTTATCAAGTTTGCCATTTCGTTGATTATACTATTTGATTTTGTTATGTCAAGATTATCGTTACACTCAATGACAAATGTTTTCACTCGATGCAAAACAACTTTTTTATTTTATGTATTTGTTAGACTTTGAATAGCAATTCTTTTAGATCTATGTAGAATGTTAGCAGTTCTATTGTGGCTGCCCATAACATCTTTAGAGTTTTCTTTGTATACTCTATACGTTTATGTTGATTGTTGTGATTAGTACTATTTAATTATAATCGTTATAAGCTTGATTCACATAATTTATTGATTTTTCATTCAAATGATTTGTAAGTTTATATAAGTTAAGGCTAAGTCTATATTGTATATTAGACCTAACTTTAAAGAATAAAAATTGTAAATATGTATAGAATCACAAAGTAAGTAGGTCGTTTTTAATGTTCTCTTACATAAATGATAGCCAGGCAAACGTACTAGACTTCACTTTAGACTAAAGATTATGAATATGTATAGAATCGCATACTAAGTAGGTACTTTTTAATGTTCTCTTGTTCTCTTGTATTGATGCTAGCTAGGCAAACACACAAGACCTGAATTTCAAGTCTAAATTATAAATATGTATAGAATGGTTATTGAGTTACAAAGTGCGAAGTAAGTTTTAAACGTCCTCTTATTCTCTTGTATAAATGATAGCCAGGCAAACATACTAGACCTCACTTTAAAGACTAATAATAGTAAATATGCATAAAATGACATAGTAGATAGTTTAGAAAATTGTCTTATTGTCTATTAATGATAGCTAGGCAAACATACAAGATCAGACTTTCAAGTCTAATTTGTAAATATGTACAGAGTAGTTACTAAATCACAAAATACGGAGGTAATTTTTAACGTCCTCTTATTCATTTATACATATAAATGATAGCCGGGCAAACTTTCTGGATCTGATTTTAAAGTCTAAATTTTAACTGTGTATAGAACAGTTATTAAGTTTCAAAGTAAGTAGGTAGTTTTTAATGTCCTCTTATTCTCTTGTATTAATAATAGCTTGGCAAATATACAAGACCAGATTTTCCAAGTCAATTATGTGTCGAATAGTTATTCTGGGTGGGTTGGTAGTTTTTGGTGTTCTTTTATTCTCTTGTGCGTTTCATATTCCGACCAACATACTAGACCTTAATCCAAAGTCCAAGCAATTATTAAATTATTATTAAATTATTTATATGTATATACGTATAAACACTTCTGGTATACTTTGTGCTATTGCTGTTGGGTAAGAGTAGTATTCCATATTATATGCGGGCGGAGCGATGTCCAAGTAGTGGTTGAGTCACACGGAACAGCGCGAAATTGTACATTATCTTATCAGCAGAGGGGCCATTAGCTTAGTTAGATATACAAATTGTTTCTACTAAATATAAAGATTGTTATTTAAGTTAGGTATAAGATATATTGTATGCAAGATTATGGTTGACTGGTAGAGAATGCTTTTAGCATTAAGTCCGCTTTTTGTAGATACCATTATTGTCTTGTGGTCAATAAAGATTAATAAATAAATAAAATAAATATAGTAATCAATATGCAGACAGAGCTACTAGAGTACTGTTAAAACCTGTTGGATTAAATAATACCTATTTTATTCATTTTAATCCCCATTCTTATAAATTTCTCAAGAACCTGTACGTACAATACATAAACCGAAAAATATTCTATAGCTATAGTTAGCGAAAAATATCGTATAGCACAACCCTAACACCGGTTTTATCCATTAGAGGACTTCCCTGTTTTATTCCAATTTAACTATTATAAACATACGAAAGGTGTAAAAGAAACAACAAAGTGCCCAATGATCAAATTCTGAAGTGTAAATGAAATATTATAATTATAAATTTATCAATGAATACATATTATAGCACACTCCGCGTAGCCTCATACTTGTATTAGTAGTTTGTGCCTCATACCTTACTACTGTGACATTTATCTGATAGGCAATTGGTGGTCTGTCTAGTGTTAGTGGTTTGAGGTCAGAGTTGTCTATGGTCAGAGTCAGCTCTAGTTTGTGGTCAGCTCCTCTTCCCGGGTTATCATTGTGTGGTAAGAATTATTAAATTTCTTTTCTATTGTATCCGTAATGTACAACGATGCAATTCGTTCAACATATCTAATAAAAATTGCACGTTTTGACAGAAACTGGAATTAAAAATGACGCAAACAGTAAGTGCTCTATTGTTACTTGTTTATCCATTTTGCAAACCCGGCTTATGTGATGGAAACGTTACTTGGCATTCAGTTTTATTAATATTTTGGGTACCTATCTATTTTAGATTGTCATCTTTTCTATGGCCTAAAAGACAAATTTGTAAAAAATTTGTAAAGTTCAAAATTGTGTAAATTTTAATGAAAGTGGCGGTATTCTACGGACTATATACATTTATTACTAATTTGGGTACCTATCTATTTTATCATGTCGGACAGTTGAAAATGTAAGTTCTACGTATAGAATTCTTATTTAAGTTATAATTCTCTACTTGCTTAAAGTATTCAAGGTCACTCGCTGATAATGTTGTAGGTTATTATAATTAAACATTTGGTTAAAATGTAAGCCACCTGTAAGTATTATGGCGCATTTACACTAGGCCGTCATGTCGCCTTCGCTTTCATACCAAAGGCGGAAACATATCCTACGTAAACACTGAGTCGTTATTTGACTGTAGTTCACCCCTGAAGACGACTGAGTCAACAAAGCTTAAACAGTGAAAAGGTGAAGACAGCCGTTGACTCTTTGAAGTTGTGACAAATAAATAATTATCCAAAATTAGTTTTCTCCACATGCAGCAAACAAACAACATAAATTAATACTAATACAGGTTGTTACCCATGTAACAAGTTGAATAGATCTATAGGTCAGGTACTGGGGCCTATAAGATGCCTCTATAGGATAGCCTTTGCTTATTTTTGTTTTTGCTAAATAACTCTGTAAGCTTTGTTTTTTAATGGTACAATTTTGTACACTCCAGGTACTAAGATACTGTGTTCAAGTTTTTGTAGTAATGTGGTTATATCTTTATGATATAACCACATTACTATATATCATAATTTTGTACTTTTGAAACACACATATATGTGGCTTAATGTACCCATATACTTCTTACACCTACTGCCTGATTGAAAGCTTTGTGAGGATGCATGACATTTATGAATCTAGGAAATGAAACTATTTTTCCGGATTTAAATATATATTTGTTTTTCCAAACAAATCGACGTTTCGGGCCCTTTACAGGTCTCATGGTCACAGTCAACCATGAAACAAATATACGCGATTTAAATCCGGAAAAATAGTTTCATTTCCTA
>NW_020653530.1:0-11396 GCF_003589595.1 Hyposmocoma kahamanoa | reverse complement strand
TGTTGGTTGCTACTTAGCCGCTCACGCGATGCGCTCCTCCTACCGCAAAATGGCGGCTATTTGGTTTCGCAAAATAGAAAAGGATTTAAATACAAGTTTTTTATAAACAAAAATTATTATTCTGCATTGCCAAATAAATACCCTCCGTATTACCAACAAAAACATCTCAAATAAAATGCAGTAATACACCGCCAATCCTGCACTTAAAAAGCACTAATGAAATTTTTGGTGTACTTGGATAAATATGATAATATTCCGTTTGAGTGGTTCTAACGTTTACCATGAAATTACTCCTTAAAGTATAGTTTATAAACATTTATATTCAGGGTAAACTTAAAAAACGCTAATTACGGTATGTTTTCAATAAATAAACACCGAAATGACCAGCCCAAACAATAACACACACGATTGCAGTGACGTATTTTTGAAGTTGTTTCTTTTATTTAAATGACAGACCCAGGCATTAAAAACTTTATGGTTTGCTAGAGTAGTTACCGAAATAGCAATTAATATTAGTTCTTTTACCTGTTATAACTTCGATATCCGATAAATCGGTATAAAATCATCACCGGCACCTCTAGGTGTGGTATGCGTCTACGGCTGCATGTATCGCGTGAGCATTTGTTTTGTTTTATCAAGTCAAGAGACGAACAAGGCGTGTGACTGGCGGTAAGGTGGCAACAATCCGAGGGGCACTGCCACTGTGTCTGTCACCCTGGTAGTGGCACTTCACATGACTATTTGTATTTGCGTATTTGATATGTTTGGCAAACAATCACCACGTGCAGATAGCATGTGTGATGAAGTATTTGCCGTGTTTGCCTATTCGACAAACACTGCAAACACCCAACACGTGTTATCGGCCTCAGGTTGGTTTCTCTACGTACATCAAAGGAATGAAATAGGCAAATACGCGAGTAAATGACCCATTTTATGGTTATATCCATTAGTTTAGCTCTTTATTTGGCTCCATGTGCAGTCAGTCGTTTTTGTGAGTGTCTGTAATTTTAATACCTAGTAGTGAATACAAATTGCCATGTGAACACGCCATCATGAGATGTTTAACAAGTCCCATGTTGCTGTAATTTTACCAGCACTCTCATATTACTGCTTGGCGAAGTCAATAGGTGAGGTGGCAGTATTTATCTGGACGAGTCTTTGTACGAAATAAGGCTGTCTATTGTAGGCTCATTTTGTTATACTTAGATGTTTTTGAAATTTTTTTCATGACCATGGATTCAAGTCCTTCAATCGAAATATTAAATTCAAATTCAAATTATTTATTTCGAATGTTATACATCCATATTGGTTGGTAATACAAACATAAACTTACACACTAATGTTAGTAAATTACAAATATTGACTCTATCGAGTTCTTAGGTTTTCGCGATTGTTACACATAGGAAATGAAACTATTTTTCCGGATTTAAATCGCGTATATTTGTTTTTTCAAACAAACCGACGTTTCGGGCTCTTTACAGGTCCCATGGTCACGGTTGAAAAAACAAATATACGCGATTTAAATCCGGAAAAATGTTGACTCTGTTTAGGGTACGTGTGAATTTTGGTCCAGTGCTCAAGGAATGAACCTTAGACCCTTCCAGCTATGATACTCAGGAGGCCGCTACTCTACCACGGATTCTGCGCATCAAAGAGGCCACTTTGTTTCGTATGATGGCAGCGAATCCATCTATTTGTGCATACGCGAACATTCCCGAGGCACTGCAGAATCGGGGCAGCCGCAACAGCATCCTGAATTTATTATTATATACAACTCATAGGGAGCTAAAAGCTTTCTGGTTGTAGTTAATCCATAGGCTACAGGTGTAAAAGGTCTGGCAGTAAGCTTTAAATAGCAATACCTTAACGTTACTAGTACACCTAGCAAACCTACGGGTCAACATGTTGGCCCGCACTGCCAGCGCCCTACGTTCTCTTTCAATATCTGTCTTATCTTCTAAGGACTCGGTGACCCAGTGCCCAAGGTACTTAAATTTAGTGACTTTATTGAAAGGTATGCCACACAGCTTAACTTCTGGAACGATGTTATAGCATTTGCTATCAGCTTTAAATACAAGCAACTCGCTTTTAGTCGCATTGTACCGAAGGCCTTAGGCCACCGCATAAAATTCACACATTTCCACTAGCTTCCGAAGTGCACTTATTGACGGACTCAGCAACACCATGTCATCCGCGTAACTGATGTTGTTCACAATAGTACCCTCAATTGAGCATCCGATTCCAGTGTTACTGAGTTCAACAATTAGACGGTTCATGTACAGGTTGAAGAGGCTCAGTGAGGTAAAACCCCCCTGCTTCACGCCACACTCCAACCTGTACATGCCCGACAAAGCAACTTTTACCATACAAGCAACTTTTTGAATTAAAGAAGAACTA
Source organism: Hyposmocoma kahamanoa (assembly GCF_003589595.1). NCBI lineage: Eukaryota > Metazoa > Arthropoda > Insecta > Lepidoptera > Cosmopterigidae > Hyposmocoma > Hyposmocoma kahamanoa. The sequence continues at coordinate 8,999 of NW_020653530.1, read as the reverse complement.
CATGTACATTACAACTTAAATAATTAAAATTTATAGACAATTCTGTCTGTCATTTGATTTAGGGAAAAATTCTTACTTTTTTGCGTTTAATTCAAAATATCCATTAATTGTATAAAGCGGATTTTTACTATCGATAAATTCTTTATACGGTAACTCAGTCACTGAGAGTGTTTATGTTATAGTACTTACGATAAATTTAAATACAGAAATAAGCTGGATTGGACACTGTTCTGTGTTGTCACTATAATGTTAATGTGCCATAAAGAATATTTTATTTGTAATAAATTCAATGGCAGCAGTTTCAAAGTTTTACGTATTTTGAATTGGCAAAGGTACAGATTATTGTCAACTGACAAACACACTCTCTCTCGTCTCTTTATGCTTTTATCAAATGTTTTACAATTACAACGCTCGACAATGTCGTAATGCACTCGGGATAATTTCAACAAAATTTTTCTGACAATATACGGTAATAAGTTTATTGAGAAAAGTGCTAAATGGCTTCTCTATTCATTCAATTATCAATGAAATAGTTTTTGTTTTATTGTTGTTTCACATAACAACAACTGACTATCTTAGATTTTCGAGTTTCTCTCTGAGAAAATTTTAAAGAGACTCTGGTATCATGACTGAGGCATCACAGTACATTTATTCAAATATTTTATAAGCCCGTCAAAATATACATTAGGAAAGAAGATATCCATAATATGAATCTTAGAGCTAAGTCCAAACTCATGGATCACGACTTCGTTTAACCAAGGTAAACGACTCTTTTGTAAGAAGCTGTATACGTTTTTACAATAGATTCCGAAGCATATATAAAGATTATTATTTCATAAGTTTAAAACTTATAGGAAATGAAACTATTTTTCCGGATTTAAATCGCATATATTTGTTTTTTCAAACAAACCGGCGTTTCGGGCCCTTTGCAGGTCCCATGGTCACGGTTGACTCGTTTTAAAACTTATATTAAAAATATTTTAATTGTAAAGTCATATTATAAAATTAAGACTATGTTGTAGATAAATATGTACGGAAAGACGACATGGCTCCAGATTCCACACAAAAGTGTATTCCATAGCATTTAAGTTTATTTTAAAACAGCAATCCCTAGACTTTCTTGCACGTTCTTCTCATGGAAGTCAGTGAACGAGCAGTAGCTTAAAAGTGACGTTTTCAAGTGTAAATTTATTTTACCTATGGTATAAATGATTTTTTGACTTTGACTAATTTGTCAGGCAATTTTTTAAATCTTATTAAGTAGAATATTAGCGCGATATAACTGTTGCGTGCACCATGTGCACCGTCATTCCTCCCGCACCGCGCACCTACTTCAGGGACCTACTCAGTTAAGCGGTAGCCTTGTGCATTTATTTACGTATTATTGCACATTCCGGATCATGTGACATTTGCATTTATCAATACACAATTTACGACGTTATTAAAATAATGTGTTACGTAAACAAGGGCATTTTAAATGGACTATTGGCATAGATTAGTTATGTATAAGAAATTATACAGTGAGAGTCAAGAAATCACCGACCTGCTTTTAGTCCAAGTGGTAGACTATAATTTAAGATATTGTAACAGGACAGATAGAGTATTAGCAGTAGAGACTTTGTGAAAGAGTCAATCCAGGGAAGTACTGTCACCATATTTATTTCTGCCGCATTTCGGTTTTGAAGGGTGCTGGTGGAACAGATTACCGGCCCATGAAAACTGTCTACTTTATATTCTATACTGCTTCGATGTCTCGGATTCAATTCTCGATAACCCCAAAATGGGAAATTTACTTTCGTATATTGGTCTGGGTGCTCTGTGAAGTGTCTTAGAGTGAATTAGGTTTTCCGTTACTCATAGTACAGATAATTTCCTGGATTGAGGCCGGGCAATTGGTGTGGTTGTCCAGCAAATTAATCAAGAACAACTAGTCTATTTTTTTCTGCAATTTCCTGTCATGTAATATAATCATAACTTGGAACCATATGGCAGATATTGCAATCATGTCAAAATGGAAATGGTTTAACAATAAAAATAAACCTAACAGAATTCTAGTAATCCATCTGACTAGTTTCCCGGCGCGGAATTTCCTGTCCATACATATCTCGTCCATAAAACGTGCTCGTCATAAAAACGCCTCATATTTTCATAGGCATTCCCAACTTTGAGTATTGTTGGATGCAACTATTCAACTATACGTATATATTATAATAGTGCTTTACAGGACTCTGTAGTCGGGACATCTCGATTACAATTTCCACATCTGTCATTTAAAGTTCTTTGTGTAACAACTTTTTCAGCTTTGAAGACATTTTTCTACAGAAATTAGTGGGAAACTTTTTGTTTTAACAATAAGTAATCATTCGACTGTGAACTGGCAACCGGTACTATCTCAATTTTGATAGCTTTACGGGATGAAAAAAAATCATTTGTATAGCATATGGTTTATTAAATAAAAATACGTAGTGTAGATACATACATGTGTAATAAAAATACTATATAAATGATGCGAACAATTTTTTTTTCATCCTGTTAAGTTGTCAATATATTGAGATAGTATCGATTGCCAGTTCGCAGTCGCATTATTATTAACGTCATAATCTGATGTGTACTTTAAAATAAACATCGAGTAAATAAAACAATATCGAGTTATTAGGTTTTCGCGATTGTTACACATAGGAAATGAAACTATTTTTCCGGATTTAAATCGCGTATATTTGTTTTGTCAAACAAAACGACGTTTCGGGTCCTTTACAGGTCCCATGGCCACGGTTGACTGAGGTGGTACAGTCTTCAACCAGTTATGTCTAATATTAATGCAAACCACCCTATTTTTTCACTATAGTTACAATAGTTATTCATTAAATAACTTATTTTTAATTTTACAACGAAAACATTACAATTTACGCTACATTAAGTTTTACAAATTATTTTATTGAATGAAGTTTTATTAAGTTCAATTTTTTATTAATTAATAATAGAAATTAGAATAAACTAAAATATATTAATTAGTACTGCAGTTTTATGTCTGTTTGGGATTTTTCATCAGAGGAAATACTGGATCCCAAACTGGTGGTACGAAGAAACCATCTTCCCTGTTGAAATTAGGATGTTTTTGTAATTTCAATGGCCTCTCGCAGCATCCTGGGTAGATAACGGACTTCTTTTGCAAGGACCTGGGGTTTGTCAAACTTCATTGAATGTGTACGTTTATCCATGATATGCTCGCAGACTGCAGACTTGTTTACGCGACGTGTTTGACATGAGCTATATGCTTTTTGATGCGGATACAAATACTTCGCTTCGTTTGTCCAAAGAGAGACCGCACTCACAGTCAAGCTTATAAACTCCTGCATCCTGTAAGGGGATGTTACATTTCACAGGTCTCAGGAACTGAGAAATCTTCCTCAGGGGCTTGAAATAGGTCTTGATAGATGCACGCCTGAGGACTCTTCCGATCTTGTCTGTAACACCTGTCACGTAAGGTAAAATGGCAGGTCTTCCCTCGAGTGTTGGTGGTTTCACACGGAGCCTGCGGTATTGGCGTAGAATCTTCAATTTATTCGCATGTAGGACTTGCTTTATGCTGAAGTTCCCCTGCCAGATGATTACTGTCGCAGACACCATGTGCTCTCTGAAACAAAGATTTGCCCACGGTAGTTAACTGGCTAGGATGGTGACGGGAATTACCATTGAGGTACCTATTTGTATGGGTTTTCTTTCGAAATACAGTATGGCCTAAGGCGTTATTAGGATTTCTTTAATTAAAACATCTAAGAAAGCTAAAGTACCATAATTCTCTTGTTACATAGTAAATTGGATCTTAGTACTAAAAGGATTAAGTTGGTCTAAGAAAGAAGGTCTGCTATCTTTAAGTAATATTGTGAAAGTATTATCGACGTACCGTTTGAAAATCTTCGGCCTAACTGGGGCCATGGGTAGAACTCGCTCCTCGAAGTCTTCCATGAAAATATCGGCAACAACGGGAGATACCAGAGAGCCCATCGCTATACCGTCGATTTGTAGGTAGAATTCATTATTCCATAATAGATAGCCTGATGTTAGGCAGTGTTCTAATAATTCTGCATATTCAATGGACATATTAAGTTCCCTTAGCTTTCTACGTACAATTTCAATGCAGTCTTTTACTGGTAGGTTGGTAAACAGCGACTGAGCATCAAAACTGACCATGGTGTCATCATCAGTTAACCGTAGATCTTTGATTCCACTAATGAAATGGTATGAATCCTTCACATGTGTAGAAGTGTGCCCTCTCAATGGTGACAGTACCTTTGCCATGTGTTGAGCCAGTTTGTAGGTTGGTGTGTCAATCTGGCTAACTATGGGACGGAGTGGGGTGTGAGCCTTATGTATTTTTGGTAACCCATAAAGTTTTGTAGGTTTTACGCAGCAGGGTACATACTCACTTACATCAAGTTTCAGCGTATCGGAGTGCTTAGATATTAACTAAGTTGTTGTTTTTAATATCTTGGTGGTAGAGTCTTTCTTCACCTTTTTAAACGTGCTTTCATCCGATAGTAAGTCAGTTATTTTGCTGTTATAATCTGATGTATTCCTGACCACATGAAATAAAACAATAGTTTTACTACAAAACAGGATCGAACCTACGACGGTTCCGGTACGTGTCCGCGCAAAATCCCGAGTGCCCCTTCTATCGCCGCTGCCAGAGTTGCCGTTTTTATATTTTAATCGATTGTACTCAGACATGGGCCAAAATCCCGGTTTAAATCGAGATAAAACCCATTAGCGTCCGGAATCGAGGGCAAAGACTGTTACAACTAAATATTTGTTGTAATTATTAATACAAAAATCGAACACAAAAATTCCTTCGATCCGGCCGGATTCGAACCGACGTCTTCTAGCATATCGTGCCAGACGCCATACCAAATGAGTCACGGAATGAACTAGCGGACCTCACTAATTTTTCTATGTGCTTGCATCGTATCTTTTTATTTCGTTTTTCAACGACTTCTAACGAAGACGAAATCCATGCTATTTCGTCACCCAGTTAGATACCTTTAAGGTACCAGTCCCGGCTAGAGATGTCGCTATTCATTGTATTTAAATTTTTATTGAATTGATATTCAATTATTTTTATGTGAAATGACTCCACTAGTTTGTAATAATTATATACCCTGCGGTGAGGTCAGGCTCGGCCTGCGGCGCTTAGGCGGGTTCAGGTTACGGGGTGTGCTCATTGCTCTTCGGTGGCACAGAGGTTAGTACAATTTAAGAAATGAACATTTCTTTATTTGGTTTTGCTCTGAGTATTCTGGGTATTGCCCTCAAAGTTATCGTTATTCTGGTATTCATAGTAAAGGAAATTGGCATAGCTTCCAAAAAAAAAAGGAATCAGACAGAGAGACGGTCGAGATACAACAACGGTATTATAAGAATCTCATTTCCACCACATCGGGAAGTATGCCTTACATTTTTACAATTGAGAGATCTTCTACTCGTAATCTATTACGCCTCCGTATATTACCTCCGTGTGATGGCGTGCGGAAGCTTCGGGCTTCGCCCTCCGCGGACCTCGGGCTATGGCCTCGGCACTTATGACTTGTTTAAAAAAACAAAATAGCTCTTTAAGGGCGGCCATATTTAAAAATTGCAAATTTTAACCACTAATTATTATTGGACAATCCGAGAAATCTTGTCATGCCAATTTTCAGCCCGAGCAAAGCAAGTTTATTCACAGCCATTTACATAAAAAAAGAACGCGTGTATGGCGGCTATATCGAAAACCGGTGGAAATTAAATTTTTAAGATTAATCATGATTGACCTCATGCCATTTTCAGTCGAATCAGAAGAAAATTTTTGTCTACCGTCCAAAAAGTTCAAATTAGTTCAAATTAGTCAAAATAGTTCAAAAAATTTCATTTCATTTGGAAAAAGTTTGTACAGCAGCCATATTGAAAAAAGGCGAAAAATTACTTTTGAGCGCAAATTATTATATGTTATATTAATACCTATAGAGATACCTACCCCCACATGCCGATTTTCAGTTGAATTAGAGCAAATGTATATAAACACTTGTATGGCGGCCATATTGAAAAATGGCGAAAGACTAATGTTGATCATAAATTATTATCAAGCACTCCTAGAGAGGGGGTCTCTAGGAGTGCCAATTTTCAAAAGGATTAGAGCTAATTTTTTTCTGCCGTCAACGAACGCTTCTATTGCAGCCATATTTTAAAATAGCGAACAACAAATTTTGACCACAAATTATTATCCGGCACTTCTAGAGACCTCCACACGCCAATTTTCAGCCGAATCAGAGCAAGTCTCTTTCGGCAGCTATTTTTAACAAAAAAAAACGCTTATATGGCAGCCATACTAAAAAATGGCGGAAATAAACTTTTGACCCCAAATTATTATTAAGAACGCCTAAACACCCCCATATGCCAGCTTTCAGTCGGATCGAAGCAACTTTTTCATTGACCGCCATTTTCAATTCGCCATCTTGAATTTTTTTGACACAGGCAGTTGACCATTATTATCCTCTATGACATTCCTTCCAGCATTTCCTACCTATTTCTAATACTTTCCGTGATAGGAGGCTGTGAATTTTTTATTTCCGACGGAAATTGACCAGTGTACCTCATAAAAATGCACAAATATTCCCTCCATATATTTATCTATACTTTTTGCAGGCCGTTGATCACTCTTTCATATTTTCCACATTCAGGTCTTCTCATATTTGATTCTTTGCTTTGGAGCCCATCCGCGTGCAACAGTATAAATATCTTTTTTCCACCATGTCGGGAAGTAAGCGTTCTATTTCTATCAGTGAGAAAAAACTTATAGCTTTATATATTTATTATTATTTATTTATTTATATTGCAAATTTTGTAATAGGTACGGAATTATACCAAATTCCTATTCGCCGTTTCCGCCCACGAGTTTAGGCAGAAACTCGGGCGGGTCGATTAACCCAATACCCATCTCTGAATGTAATTGATTCTAAACGATGACTGTTTTCTATAAAATGGCAATGTTGAAGTAGTGATAAATTTTTATTCACGTGTGTAAAGGGAATGGTAGTTATTAATATTGCATATCACTTCATAATTATGTGTTATTTAATTATAACTAACTATTTAAATACATAAAACAAGCCATTGCACAAATCTGGTAGTCGTACCTAAGTCGTAAAGAAAAACCCGTAAGTAGCATTAGCAGTGGAGCGTGTTGTGAAAGAGTTCGTCAGCCCTATTTTTGCTACTAAGCAGTATTTTGGACATTACTGCGTTCCTGTTGAAGAGTAAGGATTTTGGTGAAATAACTGGTAGATACATGGGACTTGTTAATTTATGTCTCAGGGCAAGCGCGGCGGCAGTGCCCGTCTGATCTTTGCGGTGTAAGCCTCTGGCGTTTTCGTCCTGTCACGTAGTATCATAAAAAAAAACCAAATTAATATGATGCTGTAACCAAGGTAGCAGACTTTGGGCGTGTTTAGGCTCATTCAATTGATCTCGGCAAGTTTTTAGCTTACAGTTTAATGATTTTTTTGGAGTACACTGTTTTGTTGCGGTTTTTTCAAATTAATTTCGAGGTTTATTATTAATTATCTTGTTAGCATGTTACTTATTATTTTTTCACACATTATTGACTAATTACAACTGGGCATCGTCTTTTAATTTTTTTAGGATATGGTGTATAGAAATCGCTACAATTAAATAATGAAACATTTAAAGACATTCATTTATTTAAATTTTAATCCAAATAAAGATGTAAAACAGGTAATATAAAACAATATATTTCTATTCTCACAGGCTGTTTATAAAAAAATATGTCCCTTTCCGGTCTGGATTAAATAAATAACTAAACAATATCCGGGACATTTCCACGAGACATGGGACAGCTCTATCTCCCAGTCCCTCCTTTGGGGCGCGCAATATCTGACGCCATAAAAAGGGGAACTGTAATTATATATTTATTTTTACTAGCACACGAGGAATGGTTCAACGTTATTTATCACTTTTCATGGACTGTCATACAATATAGATTGTATTAATATATATATATATGACACTTCTCACACTTGTTTTCCATTGCAAATCTCTGCTAGGTACGATCCTATATCTACTTCTTATGAATAGCTGTCATTGTTCACAGCTGGAAATTGTTTTCTAAAAAGCAAAATCGTTCATAATCACCCACGCTCTGCAGGTGATTGCATTTCTGTAACGATGCTTCACATGGAAATACTTCACTGGGAAATATTATATACATAATGTACTCATGTAATAATGTACCCTTTTCTGATCGGGGTACACAGAGACTATAACTTTCCAAATGTTTTCATATATTATCATCATCAACCCATTTATACGTGTTAAAGCTGGGCACGGGTCTCCTTTCAGGCGAGCGACATCGTTTTCTGAGTGTTGTGAATCTTCATCGATGATGAACAACGATGTTGTCCTTCACGGAGAAGCTTGTGGTAAATTTCAAATTAAACTTCGCACATATATTCTGAAAAACTTAACTGTGCACGGGGCGCGACCGCGGAAACGAACCAACAGCTCAGGTTGAAAGGCTGTACGTGAAACCTTAGGGTATCACGGTTCGTTGCTTTCATGTAATAAACTCGTCTAATATTGTAATTATTCAACTATAACGTAAACCACAAGTAGGTTATGTTGTCGTAAATTATTAACGACTATTTTACATATATTTCACTACATAAAGTCCTGGTCTTTTTCATAGCCATGACCCATCCGCTCACGCGATGCGCTCCTCCTACCGCAAAATGGCGGCTATTTGGTTTCGCAAATTAGAAAAGCATTCAGTTTAAATACAAGTTTTTATAAATAAAAAATATTATTCTGCATTGCTAAATAAATACCCTACCTACTACCAACAAAAACATCGCAAATAAAATGCAGTAATGGTGTATTACTGCATTTTATTTGAGATTTTTTTTTAGTATTAATTTGTTATTTGGGTGGAAAAATGTAAGTATGGTAGAGTT
>NW_020653529.1:7110-13510 GCF_003589595.1 Hyposmocoma kahamanoa | reverse complement strand
CTGTCGTTGTTGACGAAATCAAGGTAAAATCCAATTATGACGATCATCAAAATGGAAGTCACAGTAACAATATCAAGCAGACATAACGGTCTTTAGCCATAATAGTCTTTAATTCACTGTTTGAAAGGAAAATTATCTTTTAAAAATTATTTATTAGAATTAATCTGAATACGAGTACCTTCTTATTAACGTATAAATTAACGTTTGACTTTATATAGGTTTTTTAAAATATAAAATAGACACACAATTGGCTACAAACTCACCTGCACTTACGCGATTATGTGAACAATACCTATTAACTCTAGCCTTGAATAGCCCCAACTTGTAGTTTTCCTTTTGTTCCTTTGCTATATGTATTAGGAACGACGAACCAAAGCTTCATGCGAAAAATATTAATGTATTTCGATAGATATGATACAGTATGCACTAAAACAAACAATTCTCCATTGACTTAAATTTGCATAGGGTTAACGTAAATTTAAAATTGTACAAATCTCTTTACATGCATTATTTTGTTTGACATTGCGTTTTGTATTCAAATTTTAAAGACGACGTAAAACGAGATTATTTTGTATCTTCACTAAAAAAGAATGTTTTAAGACCAGCTTCACTTTGAAACACGAGGTGTTTATAAATAAATTTTGTCTAAAATTCTGTGTTGGAAATTGAACCTATTTCTCCTTTTCATATTAATATTTATGTTAATATATAAAATTTTAGGCAAATTCAAAGATATCTATGTACTATCGTACAAATTTCTCTTATTCTATTATATTTTATACGTACAATAATCATACTAATTTATTCTGAAGAGCATAGAGGAATTAGCACCACTAGAGCTGCTTGTGAAAGAGTTTGTCCAGAGAAGTACTGCTACTATACCTATTTCTGCCGCCAAGCAGTAATGATACCGGTGAAACTCCAGGAACAGGACTTGTCAATTTCATGTCTCACGGTGATGGGTGCAGTGGCGGTGGTCCTTACATCCATGCAATTTTAAGCTCCAGGTGGTACTGAAACTGTTATGGGTAGACGTGATGCTTACCATTAGACGCACGATTAGTTCGTCTTGTTACTTGACAATCATAAAAATATAGATATAGATGTATTTTGTTAATCTGAAAGCCATATATGACATTTTCAGACCATAATCAAATTTTGGTTAGAAAAAGGAGTAGCGGGAATGCGGATCAGTGCAGTCAACTACGTTTTTGAAGCTGACAAGGACATGTATGGCGGACATTACCCTAATGAACCTCCAACTGGAAAGCCAGACGTTGGCACTGACGATTATGGCTATTTGGATCATATTTATACAAAGGATTTAGAAGAAACATATGAACTTGTGTCGCAATTTAGAGAAATTTTTGACGCTATTTCAGTAAGGGACAATATGACAAGGTAAATTTTAATGTGACTGTGACAGCTTTTTGTAGATCGATCCGGGTAATTGTTAAACAAGGCTAAAATAAGCTTATTTAAGAAAATAAAGAAATGTACGGAAATGATGATCATCTGATAGGACACGATAATTTTTGTAGAAGTATTATAGAAGAAAAGACCGAAAGAAAGAATGTCAGGGGAAGATGTAGATGAAATTGTATATATCAAATAATGTAAAATATTAATATCGTGCCGTATAAAGTCAGGATACCGAATAAATATGGTTAGAATTACTTCACCGATAATAAGCTTTTTTTAAATAAGAGGAAGACAGAGTAATTGACTCCATTCTTCATTCTTTCATAAGCATAGCATATTCTTATGAATGTACGGAAACATGATTGCTCAAAATAAAATGTAACTGATCCAACTGGAGCCGATCAAAATCAATACTACTTCTCCTTTCAGTGGAATACGTAAACCAATCGGAACAATGCTTTCTAGCTTACTTCTTTCACATTCACTGTTCCTTATATGCTTATTGTCCATCAGTTTTAATTCACTACCTTTAAAATATTTTCTAAAGACTTTTGATTATCAAATGGTAGCAAAATAATATTAACTTTGGATTTAACAATGTTTCTTACAAATATAAATAACAACATGATTAGAGTTAAAAAATGAACCTATTGATTTTTTCTAAATTCGGTTTATTTTCAACATCATTTATCTAATGAAACGTTGACAAAGCAACATCAATTTCTTATACTTAACATTCATGTTCAGGGACTGTGTGTGTTTTAATAACCCTGCTTTTCACAGAACCTTTATCCTTGTACATTTTCTCTTTGTGCCCGCCATTATGAAGGTACATCATTAAACATGTATTTGTGAACACGAAAGTTCATTTTATTCTGGTTTTACATCAAAACCTTGAGTTTTTATGGTTAAAGATGGTTTGTAACTTTATTGCAGATTGTTTTTGCCTAGTAAATACAAATATTTTAATTTCAAACCCGAAAAGAATATATAGAAAGTTGGTGTATCTAATAGGGAGCGCGGTTCTTTCTCAGTTGAGAGGTCAACTGTTCGGATTCCGATGATAGCATGTAAATTATGACTTTAATCGCGACGTCACATTTATTTATGAATATTTGATAGCAATATCTTTTGCTAACGATGAAGGAAAACAACATGACGAAACTAGCACGTTGAAGAAGATTCACAAACCTTGGAAAACGTGTGAAGTCCGTGTGAAGTATATAGGTCCTGAAATATATCTGATCATTATTGATTTTACAGACAAAAAGATTTCAAGTAGCCGCCGAAAAATGTTAACACATCAGGAAATAAAATACTCTCTACTACCAAACCAATTAACTTTTAACTTTCAATACTTTGCGTTATCTTTATTTCCTAGCTTATTAAATTCAAGATTTTCAAGTTTTTTTATATCGCTTAATCAAAAAGCCTAAACACAAGGGCTTAATGTAATGAATGAATTATTACCCTGTTCCAAAAATGCTTGTTATAAAAGCCTCTTTGTAGAGACTTAATACACGCTTTAAAGTTGCAGTAGCTTTATAATATACTCTACTTTGTCTTTGTGATTCATATATAAATCGTAAGTCGGTTGAAGCATCGTGTCGGAAAGATTAGCTAGCCTAGTTGTTGGCGATGTGCCTTGTGAGGAGTCCAACTATAACAGCTGTGCATGGAAATTGCCCCCTATAGTTATTGTTATCAGTTCCTAATCTATGTTATGTACATTGCACGTCATCTTTAGCCTTCGACAGACTACTATCCAAAGTAATAGTATTATAAATGCGAAAATAACTCCGTCTGTTACGTTTTCACATCGAATCGTTGAACCAATAATGATGAATTTTGGTATATAGGTAGATGGGACTCATGAGAAGGATATAGGCTAATAATATAATAAACTTAAAATTGGTGAAACAGGAGATGAAAGTTTGTGTGAAGAACCAATACAACTATGAAAGTTAGTATACTACAGTAGTCTACAAACCATATTTGTGTTGTAAAAACGAGCGATTTGTTCTATGTATCGTTTAGGTTCTCGAATTTCTCTCAGAGAAAAGTTTAAGGAGACTCATGACTGTGGCATCAGATATTATCCATAATATTAACCTTAGTACTAAGTCCAAGCTCATGGTACCACCATTTCTGTCATTTCTTAAGTTTAAAACTTATGTTAAAAGTTTTTAAGCTGAAAAGTCGTATTACAAAATTTAAGAGTATGTGTTAGATAAAGATGTATGATAAGACAATATGGGTCTGATGCCGCACAATTATGATTCAAAGTATATTTCATAGCATTTAAGATTATTTCAAAAGAGCAATTTCTAGAGTTTCTTGCTCGTTCTTCTCAGGAAGGTCAGCGTAGTTAACGAGCAGAAGCTTAAAATGTAAAAATTTTACCTATGGTATAAATGATTATTTGACTTGACTTTACGCAGACGAAGTCACGTGCACTAGGTAGTAGAACATATTTCCGTTGCTAGATACCTTGTGAATTATTAGTACATGTTTTTGAGAACACACAAAATCAACATTTATGTATATACTAATCTTAAATTAACTTGTGTTTGTACAGAATAATGATAACAGAAGCACACACGAGCATCAAAAATGTAGTACGCTATTACGGTGAAGGCATGCACCTTGGAGCCCAAATTCCTATGAACTTTGTCTTTGTTGACGACGTGGACAAAGAATCAGACGCAAGAGATATCACATATACCACTGATAAATGGATGACTTATAAGCCGATGAAAAGGCCTGCTAACTGGGTTGTAAGTAAAGGACTTAAACAAATGTTAAAGTTGTTATGTTTGAGAATGATACTTATCGTCGAGGAATCGGCTTGAATCGGTTGAAAAAGCTTTTTGTCCAACAAACGAAGCAAAACACACGTCTTTTTTGCTTTTATTGCATGGATCTGAACGCCTGAAGCTATACTGGCTAAACTGAGGGAGCAGTAGAGCTCATTGAGAAAGAGTTGGTCCAGGAAGTGCTGCCACCTTACCTACTTATTTCTGCCGTCAAGCAGTAATGCAAGCGTTATTGCGTTTCATTTTGAAGGGTAAGGGTGCTGGTGAAATTACAGGCACATGGGACTTATCGACTTAAGTCTCAGGGTGATGAGCGTAGTGGCGGTGCCTGTAATCCTTGCGATTTTTTTTTGATTGCGAAGCACTGCTTTAGCAAAAATAAAAAGAAACATAGTTCCAAAAAAAAAATAAAGAAACTTGTTTTCTACTGCAGTGTAATATAACAAATGTTAATTCAATGCAGTGAAGTCAAGATTTATTTATTTACAAGAAGTAGTACTGGTTGCATGACCTGGCTGTATTACTGCATAGCTGTGACGTACATGACTAGCTAAAAGTTTGTTTCATTCCAAATACTTGGAGTGTTTCAAAAGAATTTTTCGAACGGCTACATTTGCAGAGAATGCCTGAGTTGAAACTTCAAGGTTTAGATTCATTAGTGAATAAAGTAAATGATTAGTGAATGCATAGTACCTAGTGGATTACGAATTGCGTAATGATATTTGAACTTTCAGACTGGCAATCATGATACGAGTCGGTTGGCTTCAAGATTCAGATCAGAGCTGGTGGACGCTTTTAATATGCTTGTTTTACTGCTGCCTGGAATTGCTTTCACGTACATGGTAATATGTTTGTATAAGTAATATTATTTGAAAAGTTAAAAAGGTTGAAACATCTTTTAAAAAAATGCCGGAGCAACTTTGAATTATGAATATATTATCATGAATTCATATAAAATCTATGTGAGAAGACGGAAAAGTTGTGCACCATACAGTTTATTTTGTAACTATGCGGAGTTAGGTAGGGAATTTCGCTACTAAAAAGTTGATACGAAAATTTGAATAAAACATTACGCGAGATAATATGATAGATGCTTTTAAACTTAGATAACTGTCATTTCGAAATGTCAAAGGGTGAAGAAATAGGAATGGTAAATGGATTCGTGTCGTGGAGCGAAACGAAGGATCCCCTGGCATGCAACACGGACGACCCTGTGAATTTCATCAATGTGTCCCGTGACCCAGTCCGGACGCCGTTTCAATGGAGAAACTACAAAAATGGAGGTACTTATATACCTTTTTTTGTAGACTATTTTCTTGACATATTTCCTTAAATCATATGTATATTTTATTCTTTCGTCTTTGCCAGAATCAATATTGTTATTATATAGAACACAAAATTAGTAGGTTCTTCTTAGGACGCAATTATTCTATTGAATGTATTTGTGAGCGTAACTACAGTGTAGCATTGTACACAATTAAACAGTGACAATAATTTATTGGTCCCTAGGGGTCACTTATATAACCCTGATGTTCCCTTTAATGTTCGCCGTGCCATCATTAACAGTGGCAGGTGTTGAAATGTTAACGAGGGCAACGTTATTGATATTCGCCTAATAGAAGCGCCTATACAAATACGAGAAATATTGAAAATTCTAACATATGTGTATTGCATGATGACGTGCTCGCATTGTACAACTTTGAAAGCATCGCGACTTATGACGTAGGTATTGAAATCGAATAAAAATACCGATTCGCTATGATACAGTGAAGATCGTATGTATAAGAAATATAAAGAGCCAATGTCGAAGCAATATCGAAAGAGAACGGCCACATAGGACGTTTTCTGATCAAATCGAGAATGTTCTTAAAAAGGCCAAAAGTACGCAGTGAGAGGAATAAGGGAGCTTAATATAAATTATAATATAAATATCTTTATTTACTTTGTATGATCACAATAAAGTAAAGTACAATAAGAAAGTAGGTTGTATGAAAAGATTGTTGAATTTGTGAAGATATGCCAGCGTTGTACATTGTGGCGGTCTATAGTCTCTTTATAACTCCAATAGGACTTGAAAAAAAACTATTTCAGAATGTGTTGAAATCAGACGTTGAATTGTCGATATTGGATATCTGCATAGGATGGTGCATGGAGGCATATCG
>NW_020653529.1:5577-7100 GCF_003589595.1 Hyposmocoma kahamanoa | reverse complement strand
GACATCTTTTCTATCAATCGTTATGTGCACACCCATTAATATTCAACAGTTACTGTTGATCTAAATTTTCAAGGCATTCCCAAAATAAGTCTCACAAAAAGGATATACCTGAAATCGGATAACACAAAGTATACATTACCGCACCCTTGATGTTCGGACTGAATTTACATCCCTTTTAAGTTTATCGAAACACGAGTTCACCAAATGAAATTCATTTGTGAATAGCATTCTTAAAAGAAGCCAAGAAGTATCTGAAGTTACTTCGACTTTACATAATCAATTACTCATGACGACGACGTCCTGGGATGGCAATGTTAATTAAATCCAAGGCTCTTGTAAGCTACGTTGAGTCAGATATTGAATAGATAATTTAGGGTGTCTTTGTATTGTAACATAGAAGCAGATTCGCAATTATAATTCGGTCTTCAAAACTTCAAAGGATTTTGTTTCTTAATTTATTAGACGCTAAGGGGTCAATTTTCGCATTGCGGATCTTAAACTATAAGATTGTTTTGCTTCAGATAGACAGATTTATTTTCATATATTGCTTCGTTTGAATTTCCAGGATTTTCTACAGCGGCAAAGACGTGGCTTCCAATCGCGGACGGTTTCGAGAGTCTCAACGTGGCTCAACAGCGTTCATCCGTTCGTTCTCACTATCAAGTTTATAGGACTTTAACTAGTCTACGATTGCGTCCTGCTTTCAAGCTAGGACGATTTGAATCACTCGCTTTGAATAATGACGTTTTTGGATTCAAGAGGTTAGCTGCCTTATCCTTTTCAGTAAAAGATATTATCGTGTGAAAATACTCACTACTGTTAACAATGTGTAATGCAATTTATCGAAATACTCGAAAGTACCATCAATAAAGACACCTGTTAACATTTGTTAAAGGGCTCATCACTCAATGTGTGCACATGAAAAGATAAGTTTAGTGACTACTTGGCTGGATAGCGATTATAAGTAGAATCCACAAAAGGACTCTATGTGCTAAGGCGTGGTGGCTTAGGACTTAAAATAAATCGACAAAGTCAAAACAGATAAAAAAGCACTGGTTCGATTGTGTGAGTGATTTATCATTTAAGTGTGGGAATTTCAAAGGAATTTCCGCAACACGAGTACTGTTAATGATATTATATAAATATATAAACCACTTCAAATACTTGTTATACTTTTGCCAAGAGTAAACTGTGAAAAGGGAAAAGTTTGAAAAGTGAAAAGAAAGGTCTGCCCTTTGACTTTTAAATTGAACCCTCCGTGACTAATCTATTTTTTGTTCCAAATATTAGGCGGGGTTAAGTTCTTTGATAACTTTACGTCATTAATTTTGAAGTATTATCATCTGTGAAGCTACAGAGCCAAACAGTGTCTATAATGTCTATTAGTTTTACGTAAAACAAGAATGAGTTCTGGGATGTTGTGGTTACTAACATTTTACTAGTACTACGATAAAAATCACAATGTGGCGTGCGCATTTATAATAATTGCAGCATTTGCAGCCCAACTGACTAGTGTTGTACTT
>NW_020653529.1:0-5567 GCF_003589595.1 Hyposmocoma kahamanoa | reverse complement strand
ACGTACTTGGACTTAGCTGCCGATGAAGCACTGGTTTTACGGATGCAAGTTTGATGCTTTTAATAAGAATATTTTCGAATTTCCTTTCATGGCCTTTTTAAATTAACGTCTAATTAAATCAGTGATGTCTGTGAAAATGTTACTTTCATATAGTATTTTCGAATTTAATAACTGTCAATTGACTGAAGTTGTAGTTTGTATTATATTTTTGTAACAGCTCATTTGAATATTTATATGAATATTTTACCTATATTATAGTTATGAATGCGTTCCTGACAAAATAAAATTGATTTACAATTATAATTGTAACGAACTTTTGTCCTATTTATTAATTACATCTACTGAAAAGGCTTCTCCGCTACTAAAAATTCACAGTTCGTCCAGCATTTTTTCCTGTTCCTTGCCAAGCAAAATACCTGTTCCTAGACGGCAGTACCCGTGCACACTTTGACGCTCTATAAACCTTTACTTACAATCATACTTACATGTCGTGCCGCGATCACGAGAATTTATATCTACTATTATATTAGTGGAAATTTTGTATAAATTATATCAAAACACTCATTGTTTTTCAAGTAGTCACATTCTATGAATCTCTTTACGTTTGAGTAATGTCATTATCTACCGTAATTATGATAAAAAAGATAATAAGTTCGCTTAAAAGTTATATTTAAATCCCTGCAAATCTCAACTGGCAACCAGTAGCTAAGTTGTTCTTGGCAAGTTAGCGTCTATTAATTGACTTTTAAATCATGAGGGCGGTTTTCTTACTACCCTTGGTTTTGGCAGTATGTGCTGCCAGTAGCATTAGAGAAAAAGATCTAGACTGGTGGGAAACTACGATTTTCTATCAGATATATCCTCGTTCCTTCGCTGATAGCAATGGTGATGGAATTGGAGATCTCAATGGTGAGTAGTGATCAATTTTCAATCTTATTTTTTCGAGCATTTATATACCACATGGTTTTGGTGCCCATATGGTGGTAGCTCTGCATCAGGATCATATGGGCCCAAAATTTCCGAAAACGCTATCGAGCGAGGTTTCGACATCTGCGGGTGTGTATTAATATAAAGGAATTGAAACGCAATATATTTTCTATAAAAAAGTAAGAGCGGTAATAGGCTAGTCGGAGAACGAATTCTTCTTATTTGACAGGTCACGTTGTGGTGTTATAGACCTATGAGTTTAATTTCTTATTTACGTACGTACATTTGTGAATTTTTAGTCGCCATATCTCTCATGGACGGTGAAAGAAAACAACTTGTTTAACCCTGCACGTCAAAGAAGCTTCATAAGTCCCCAGCTTGCATCGGGCCAGCAGTGTGAAGTGGAATGGGTTAGACGACGTTGATGTCATAATATTACAAAGGTGGCCACTTGTTAAATATCAATGAACCTGTCCAATCACTTGTAATGTAAAGACCTACCAATTGGAAGTAATTTATGACGATTTCAATAACGTACCAATATTATTTTCTAAGGCATCACGTCAAAACTCGAACACATCAAGGATATAGGCGTCGAAGCCATATGGCTATCACCCATGTTCCAGTCACCAATGTATGACTTTGGATATGACATCGCAGACTTCTACGCCGTTCATGACGAATATGGTACAATGGAAGATTTTGAGGCTTTAATGAAAAGAGCTGCCGAACTTGGTAAGAAAAAATATTTAATTACTAGCATTGTGACGAAAAGTGGTGGAGGTTAATTACTCAGGTAGCTTTGTTATGATAATAAAGTTTTTATGTTTCATTTTCGTAAAAGGATATTGTAGCAATGCTATAATAATAAACCTTTTTGAATAACGGAAGAAATATGTCTAAGCAAACTATTGACTTACAATTATATGGACGTCGTCGGGTCCGCGCTAAAAAGTGTCCGAACTTATAAGGCGTTAAAATCGTATACAGAGCGTCATTCACGCTTTAGTCTTCGTTTGTTTCTTCTGACAGCGAAGCAAGCAAAATTAGACAGTACTGCGATGACATTACAATTTAAATTCAACGTTTTAGCTTTTTTATATTCCTTTACATGTCCCTACGTTTAAATAGGTTGACTAGGGACATTTTTTTCGTGGTTTTTGTATTAAGACCCGTCGTCCATTTATTTGTAAGTCAATGAAGCAAACGAAGGTATTTTAAGAAATTTTCATTTTGTTGTAAAGTATTCTTATACCATTTTTTCCACAGGAATCAAAGTAGTTCTTGATTTGGTACCTAACCACACTTCTAATGAAAGTGTTTGGTTCCAAGAAGCGTTGAAAGGTCACGAAAAATATTATAACTACTTTGTGTGGGAAGATGGAGTGATTGATGAGAATGGCCAGAGACAGCCACCCAATAATTGGGTAAGAACTTTAAAAGGAATTAAACGTATTTTAATATTTATTCATGCAAAAACAATAAGTTTTAAGTTTGAGTCTCGACTCAAAGTATAATAAGTAGGTATATACGAATCACAAATATAAGTACAATATATTTTATTACAGCTGAGTCGTTTTCGTGGCAGTGCGTGGGAATATAGAGAAGAAGTAGGCAAATACTACCTCCACCAATTTGTTATTGGTCAGCCTGATTTGAACTACCGTAACCCTGACGTTGTTGAGGAAATGAAGGTTAGTTTTTACTACCCCTTCGCATATTTTTTTAGTAGTGTACTTTTTCTTATATTCCTTTGCAGAACGTTATTCGTTTCTGGCTCGAAAAGGGTGTTGCTGGGTATAGAGTTGATGCAGTTAATTACCTTTTTGAAGTCGACAAGGCACTGTTTGGTGGTAAATACCCTGATGAACCCTTGTCAGGTAAAATTAACGAAGACGCCGGCTCTCACGCTTCCCTTGACCATATCTACACCAAGGACCAGAATGAAACGTATTACATGGTTTATGATTGGAGAGATGTACTAGATGAATTCAAAGCCAAAGATGGTGTTTCTAGGGTGATGATGACTGAAGTATATGCTACTATTCAAAACGTTGTAAAGTATTTCGGTGAAGGTGACAGAGTTGGAGCTCAAATGCCATTTAACTTTGACTTGATTACTGATGTCGATGCATCGTCTTCCGCTGCTGACATTAAACGGGCTGTTGACAAGTTCTTGACCTACAAGCCAGTGGACAAAGAAGCTAATTGGATAGTAAGTATACATCCGCGTGAACATAAATAAGCGAGCAATTTGCGTTGATTGTTTTGATGATTCAACTAATTTTCAGGTCGGTAATCACGATAACAGTCGCATGGCTACGAGATACGGTCCCGCTCTTGTTGATGGAATCAACATGATCGTCTTGTTGCTTCCTGGTGTTGGTGTTACTTACATGGTAAACTTAACGATAAGTCACGATACTACTTTCTTCAATGAAAACTAATGACATCAATTACCTGTATCTAACTGTTGTTGTGTATGTTATGTATCCAGATTTGCATAACACACATACCTAAAACGTCAGTTCAATGCACTTGCATTCGCGCACCCCGGAACGCGCGCCCCGTGCATTGCAACGTGACCGATGCAAAACTCGTCATTTTAATTATAATTATGAGACACTTTTCGGCCCAACGTTCCTAACATCGGACGTAGACTAAATTCCTTTAGTTAAGATCTTTTCCGTATAAGTACTTTTAGACCTAACGTACCTAACTTCAGACGTTCTTAAAATTATTTAGTTTAAGAAATACCTTTGTGGAAATTTGATATAGTTATTCATCATATTTTCTCGTCTTTACTTCATCTCCACTGCGGCCACCCTATATAATTGGCGCAGTCTTGGAGTTGTAGAGTCAGTAGTAGTTGATTTATCTTAATCTCGCTGCTATTTTTCGTATCGAACGGAAAAATCTACAATTACGTACCTACGGAGAAGCTGGCATTCGGAGTATAAAATATGTAGTATAAAATGCAAAACAATTTTTTTCTTTTTTGTAAGTTCTCATTGTGTATTATTTTGTTGTCTCAGGGTGAAGAGATTGGAATGGTCGATGGTTACGTCAGCTGGGAAGATACAGTGGATCCAAGTGGTTGCATCACCAATGACCCGATTAATTACTGGAAATCGTCCAGAGATCCCGAAAGGACACCTTTCCAATGGAACGATGGCTTAAATGCTGGTATGTTATTATGCAGAGTCATTGACCTTAGCCAATTATTTTAAATTAAAGTAATTTGCTACCTACCGCATCGGCCAATATTGTGCATTTCTGTAAAATATTTAATAATTATACATTATATTAAATGTGTTGAGCTCATAGATTTTCGCGATTTTTAGTGTTTGGAAATGAAATTAATTTTTGGATCTAAATCACGAGTTTGTTTCTTTTTTCAAAACTCCTACAATGTTTCGGGTCACCGCCGACTGACTAACGTTTCATTTCCTATTTTTAAATGTTATTTGTTTAAAATCTAAACTTTTACATATTCTTATCTTGACCACAGGTTTCTCTACTGCCGAAAAGCCGTGGCTACCAGTTGCTGAAGGTTACAATACCTTAAATGTAGAATTCCAGAAGGCAGCTGAAAAATCTCACCTTAAAGTCTATCAGGCCCTAGCTAAGCTCCGTCAAGAAAAAGTCTTCAGATATGGCCGCTACGAATCTTTGGCTTTAAACGAAGATATTTTTGCGTTCAGAAGGTACGTATATAATATTCAGCTTTAGAAGAATTCGGTAGTATAAGTTCTATCAGGCCGTATAAAACAACACACTACTTTGCTCTTGTTATTTTGCAGATGGTACAATAATAAAGCCTACATTATAGTCGTGAATATGAGAGATACTGACCATGTGGTTGACCTCACTTATTTCGAGAACGTTTCTGGAACAGTCCAAGTTGAATTGAGAAGTGTAGCTTCACCTAAGAATGAAGGGTATGTTGTAATGAAGATATAATCTCTTTGATTGATAGCATCTACAAAATTCACGCTTTTGGACTAATCTTGATAATCTTATCTGCTTGTGGTTTATAGGTGATTCCGATACTTAAGTATTTTATTTTTCTGTCTTTCAGAGATAAATATGACGCCTCTGCTCTCCCTGTTGTTGCTTACGAAGGCCTTGTCCTCGAAGTGAAGTGAAGACATTTCGTACACTTACATAAATACGTTATCAGAAATAAAAATTAGATAAGAACGTTATTTTTTTTCTTCCTTCATGTTTCTCTACTATGTAAAATGTAATTGCAGTAAAATATAAGCATTAATAATTGTGCGAACTTTTTACTTCCCACTCCGAATTCTAATACAAACAGAATTTTTAAAGTCATGTAACAAAAACTGGAAGAGGAATGTAAGAATGAAAGGAATGATAGGATTCATGTTTCCTACCGTATTATGTGCGCGTGGAGATTTTAAAATTGATACAAACGGAATCTGAAAGAAATTGGCAAAGGACAGACGAAATCCTAAAACATAGCAAATAAATTGTAACTTTTTGAAGCTATATTTTGATACAAGAAAACACATAAGTGCACAACTATAATAATGAAATCATCGATACATAAATAGAAACCAAAAACTAGGCGAACAGATAAAAAAGTAACCAGACGCCGTAGGCGTGGTATAATAATA
>NW_020653528.1:0-12704 GCF_003589595.1 Hyposmocoma kahamanoa | reverse complement strand
TAGTTACCTATTCATTAAATTACAGAGAAAATCCAATTTGGTGTCAAGGCTCAATTGAACGATAAGAACGGCCACTGGGTCGTAGAAAGCTTTGACTTCACTTACGATCCCGTGGAAAGGTTCTATTTCACATTCGAGAACTTGTTCGATGGAAATCAGGAAAAGAGTAAGTAACGTCATAATCTGTCTCTGACTGTGCATAGTTCCTTACTTGAAGGGTATTAAAACACTAGAGGAAGTGCCGACGTGGTAATCCCAAGAAATATGACACGACAATTTTTAAGTCCATCGACATATCGGAAAGAGCGTAACAAACGCTTTTTCCCTGTACTCCGGGTTCACCGCCATTGTACATGACTACGATTTTAACACCGTTTACAAACTTCTCTTCTTAATCAATTCGAAACGCAACTGCACTTGCGACGAAGCAGAAAGAAAAAGCGAACGATTACTCTCTCTATGCAATTAGCGTAAATTGTACCAGGATAGCTTTTTTATACCCGACGTCCTTACGTTTTGTATTTTTCATTCCTTTGAATGATCTCATGTTTGTCATCAACATGACCAGTATTATATACTTAGTTTTTTAGTTTAACGGCTTTTTGCCGTAGCGACACCTGTGACAAATCAATGAAAGCTTTTTCTTCCCCCAACCAGGTACCTTTATAGCTACCAGAGGTTGACAAGAGATGTCGCTGTGTAAATTGTTAATATTGATTGTAATGAATACTATGATGTTTTTTTACCACTGTACGTACAATATTTTTATTAACTTAGCAAACTACTCATTGCACGTGTAAATGCTCGTAAAGAAAAAAAATTAAATGTGGATTACACAACTTTTGCGCTGATAGCCTCATATAATAGTGTGTAATTGCAGTGAGTGAGGTGCTTTCTTAATTATATATTTAAATAGAAATTGCATGCTGCGGTGTCTGTAGCGACGAATATACATCACCGTATTTCTAAATTGTATATATACAAGGTGCAGCCTGAAAACCAGGAAATTGCTGAGGCTGTTACCTTTTCTTCAACACAACGATTTCTTTTAAGCCAGTGTTTTAAGTTTTTTATGTATCGTTAAAGTGTTGAAGAATAAAGTCTTTTTATTTTTTTTAAGACATTTGACAACTCGCTTCAATTGTGATCGGCGATATGATATATGATATGGCCAAATCGTCGCGCAAAATGATGGAGCCATAGATACAAAAATTTAAGTTGAAGGAATTGTGGTTTACGTCAGCTCAACATACGTACTTCATCCTACACTACTTAGCTATTACTTCAATCTTAGACGTTTAGAGATCGAAACAACCATGATCTTCGTTTATTTTTGTGAAATTACTCCACTAATTTGTAATAATTACTAATTCAAAGATGGAGCACAAAGAAACTGACGTAGGATCGTGTCCTGTCGAAGTCGATGGAATTTTTCTTTGTGTTCGATGTTTATGTTAATAATTATTACAAACTAGCAGACTAATTTACAAAAATAATGAAATATAATGGTAGTAAAAGATCATAATATTCATTACAATCATATTACAGTGTTGTACACTTGTGTTGTGTTTATACGTAAAGAGTAGTAGTAGTAGTAGTTTTTAAGTTGGAAATGCAAATGATCAAACCCCAGTAACACTACATTAGACTAAATCACCGCGCGTAACTCAAAATGTTTGCTTTTACAGCGAAACCACTTCTAGACATACTGAACACAAGCTGGAAAGATGTGGTCTAGGAAGTGGGTAAGCCTATGATCAATGAAATTTTCAACCGAATCTAGGCCGACATTGTCAAGTTTCTCGATGCTGTACCTTCTGCAGAATTGTATATTACCTGAATTTAGTTCACATACTATTATATGCAACACATTAAAGACCGTTCTGCAGTTCAAGATTGTACTCGTTTTAACAAACTACAAACAAAATGTGGGCGGTGAAAAGAATAATAATATGTTGATTCTCATGCATTTTTCGTAAATTTGAATATTTAACTAGAATATATAAATTCAAACATTTTTTATTAAATTCTGTTTTATTGTGACTATTATAGAGTCGTATATAAACTGCAGCGAGTCCTGTGATTTGAAAGATCTGTTGCGTTCTGTATTTTGTGTTTTTAATTGTTTGCTTTGTCAGAGTTTTGTTTGGTAAATAATTATTTTAATAAATTTTTTAATTTTATTAAACAGTCAATTTTAATTAATTATAATATATAATAGATTCGTGCGTTACTTTGCGGCAACTTCATGTTAATAAAAATGGAAGTAAATTAATTTGCTACTCCGCGAACCGGGTGGAGGTTCAATCATGCAAAATGGCTACGCTTGTGTTGAATAATTTTTTCATGTAATTTTCTCAACCTCACCTAAATTCTACTACATTCTGAATACATCTATGTTAGAAATACTAAAATAACGCTTTTTGTCTTGAGTTGCTATTCTTGAAAAGCTGCAATGTCTTTGTTGTTCGCGTAAATTCCTTTTATAATTCATCTTAACATAACATTTATCTGATAGAAATGAGAACCTAATGTCTTTCAAAGTCGATAAAATACTTGTTATTAAATTTCATTAATAGCTGACGTAACTCAGTAGGTGGCTGTGCAGTAACTATATTTTTTTAACGATAAATCAGTATTTATGATTGTTTGATTGAGCCGTTAAAACTGTGCATTATTTAATTAAATTTCGAACCAGTGGGTGCGCGTGCGTTGCGGTTATAAAATTATTAACTCTGTTATTGAGAATTGTTTATGGATCAGTTTCTGTTTTTACGGTGAGGTTTATTTAAAGATGGTATTCATCGATAAGTTCTATATTTATTGGTACGTTTACTATTTTTCCAGTTATTTTTTTTATTTTACTTGTGGTGTTACAAAACTTGTGGCCATGCGTAACCTCTCCCTCCACCTTCGCATGTGATATTTTAGGATGATTTCTTTTTCTTGTTTCTTTTTGTTGTTCCAATGAATATGTCAACCGAATATGATAATTATCACTTCGAATCCTGTTTCACAACAACAAATATAAATGAATACAGGGTAATAAAAAAATCGGAAACGGAACTAAACGGAATGGAACGGAACGGAACCGAACGGAACGGAACGGAACCGAACGGAACCGAACGGAACCGAACGGAACCGAACGGAAAAGAACCGAACCGAACCGAACCGAACCGAACCGAACCGAACGGAACGGAACCGAACCGAACCGAACCGAACCGAACCGAACCGAACGGAATGGAACGGAACGGAACGGAACGGAACCGAACCGAGCCGAACCGAACCGAACCGAACCGAGCCGAGCCGAGCCGAGCTGAACCGAATCGAGCCGAGCCGAGCCGAGCCGAGCCGACCCGAGCCGAGCCGAGCTGAAGAAATTCATGCAAATCCCGAAATTTTATATCGGGCCACGCAGCAGGTGGGAATTCGGACAACAGCTTGCCTTCTAAATAGGGGGGACATTTTGAACACCTTTTATAATTTATGTGTTTCTTTTTTTTGTAAAATAAATAATCTAATATTTTTTACTGTTTTTTATTTCAAATTAACTTACTACATCTCAACACAAAACAATTTACTAGAAAGATTGTAAAATTTACTTATTTCGCTCTCGGAGACGTCATGTTGCAGAAGCTGTAACTTTTAGAATTGTAGACCTACGATTATGATTTTGGTCTTATTTTTAAGAACAGCTGAAATACTTTAAAATTCATACACAAAAACAGTACCTTAATTTGGTTATTTTAGGATTAAATTACAAAAACTTAGTTTTTTTGGCAGTTTTTTTGGTAAAAATTTACATTCATTATTTTTTTTAGGCAATCCCCCACTTTTTTATGTACATGACAGATATTTTATTCAATTGCCGCTAATCTTAGCTTTCCGAAAAAATACTTTTTATGTTCGTACTGCTTTTACTTCTCATAATATGATAATTTTAGAACAAACGTCTAGTAAACTAAGTATAACAAATCAAAATGGCTGCCATTCCTAGGGAGTCGAGATTTAACCCCACATGTATTAGCGTTTTTCACATAATATTGAATACTAAACAACCCCTTAAAGTTTGTACAGTGCGTGCCCTAACACAATGTATATTGTATTAAGCAAAATAGCATGAATTTAAAATAATTGTGATCAACATATTATTACAAAAAGAAATATTTATATTTAATTAAACTATTAAGGTGCTTCATGTGAATGAAAAAGTAAATAACTAAAGCGATTGTCTTATGGAAATAGGTAACAACGCCGGTACCACAAACACCCAGATCCGAGAAAACACAGAAAAGTTAGTTTTTTACATCGACGCGGCCTGGGATCGAACCCGGGACCCACTCGACCACAGAGGCCGTCAATAACGCACAACTACATATAACAAACAACAAACAAACAAACTACGCACACTCATAGCCCCGAACAAGTGAAACCCTTATCACGAGTGCCATGGACACTATTGGACACACACATAGACAACCACGAATTACAACCAAAGTTACGAGAGAAATAAATGTAGGCCATACACATATTTCTCCCGGCCTGGGAATCGAACCCAGGACCTCTGCTTGGCAATCCAGGGTGGTAACCGTTCGGCCACAGAGACAGTTCATTCGTATGTTTTTCTATGTATCCGAAACTCGTTCAATTTGCTTCGTATCTATTTCTCATTTGCCCAGTATAAATAAATACTATCTAAGAAAAATACAACAGTAAACGTACTAATCTCTGTCATTCATTGACAAATTGCTGTTCTAAAAGAGCACTCAATAAACGGATTCTATTTCGAAATCGCTCGAAACCATCAATCGATATCCAGCTCGACATGTCAGTGGAGTCTAATTAGTGTGACGCGTCCAGACAAATGACACTTGGCATAACGACGGTAATTGCTGTCGTCAGGATACGTGCAATGGTTTCAGAATAGGACGTCACCAGAATAAATACTACTACAGGAGTATGGACATTAGCGGTTTGAATATTTATTTCTTTACCGTGAAACTTAGCCTTTTATGAGACCATTACAACCCATTGTATGTCCATAGGTCTTACCCAAGGACAACGCAAGGTTTTTTTTATGTCATAAAGGGACGGGGCGAACTATACGTGCGCCTGATAGTAAGCGACACGATGATTCAGCTTCAAATCGCATGTGAGGGATACTACCACTGCGCTCGTCACCCTGAAACACTACGTTGACATGTAACTGTAATTTCACTAGCACCCATACCACACCCCGGACACTCCATACCACAATCGAAAGTTATTTAGCTACTAGTAGTACATACAGCAAGGCCCTATCTACACACGTGCAAATGTGTGCGTGAAGTGGTAGGGTTACCCATCACTTTCTCCTACGCGGTCAGAGCGGCAACTTTGCGACAATTCTAACGCGAATGTGTTACATATAATTCTATTAACGGAATCCTAATAAATACACATGTTCATTAGGTATTTATATCGAAATAATATTACATTTTTCATTAATTTACTAACTAAAATAATCCTGAAGGTTGATTTAAAAAATATATATTCAAAAACACCTAAAATGTTATATTTTGAACTTTTAAATAATGTAACCAAAGTATTTGAAATGGCGTGTCGAACAGTACTTAGTTAATAATTATATTCACTACATATTTATCGGCAATACAAATTGAAAATTCGAGAACTTTTGTCTACTATATTACATCTCATTATATTGATATAACAAATCTGTAATAAATATTACTCTGCACTAAATAAATAATAATAATAATAACGCATACACTCAACATAGCCCCGCACTAGGGAAACCCTGTGTTGCGGGTGCCATGGACACATTACATACACAACCACTAATTAACACCCAAACTCACGAGAGAACTAAATGTAGGCCATATAAATATTCCTCCCGGCGCGGGAATCGAACCTGGGACCTGTGCGTGGCAGTCTGGCATGGTAACCGTTCGGCCACTGAGGCAGTCAAATGAAGAAAACAATAACTGAATGAGTCTCAGACGAAAGAAACTCCTGTCTTTATGCCGCTAAGATGATGACAAATAGCCGTACACAGCATAACTCAAGACCATTAATAAATAGTAACGTACAAACATTGACTTACAATTATACAAGTTTCCTAATTAATAAATGAAAACTATATTCAAATATCAAAGCCGTCTTAGCGCGAAAACGGCTCGCCGACAGCCTTGTTGCCGAGGGTTGTGAACTTTCTTCAATCTCAACTTAGATAGGATACATGCCGCCGCAGCGATTCGAACCGTCTAGAAAATGTCTTTAGTTATCAAAATATTTGACGGTCTCCGTAGTCGAGTGGCTTGCACATCGGTTTTCATGGTGTCGCCATCTCTGAGGTCCCGGATTCGATCCCCGGCCGGGTCAGTGCAGAAACTAACTTTTCTATATTTTCTCGGGTCTGGGTGTTTGTGGTACCGTCGTTGTTTCCGATTTCCAAAGCACAAGTGCTTTAGCTACTTACTTTGGGATCAGAGCAACGTATGTGATGTTGTCTAATATTATTATAATTAACATTAAAATAATAAACTTACTTAAACTGTTTTTAGTTCAGTATTTTATATTAATTATAAAATGTATTTTCCTAAATGTTGTAAAAGTTGTTGTACAAAAGCGAATTTGTGAGAAGTAAACAAGCTGAAAGTTTAATTGAGTCTTTTTGTAACATTTGTTGGTACAAGTTGTCGTATTATATTTTATAAAGCAATTACCTATCTTAATAACCAAAACATAACATTAAAAACAAAATTACATTTAACATTTTATATTCACTCGATTCAATTCACGATTGGTTATTACAGCTGCTTTTAAACATAATTATACAGACGTATTTACAGACTGATGCTAAATAAAAATTCTTCAAAATGAATTCTGGTCATTTAAAAGTTCTAAAATATCTCAAAGAAATGCTTAGCCTATACATGGACTGTGTGGAAATCTTTGAATTGACTTCGCACTCAGGTAAGTCGCTGCAGAGACAAGATTCGTAAAAGGAAGTTTCCGAACGCTAGTCTAACCCATTGTGACTTCGGTGCCCCAACACACTCTATGCAGCACGTGCTGTTGTACCCTAATACATGTACGAGAGAAGATCTCTTCACAGCCACGAATAACGCAGTCAAAGTGGCAACATACTATTCAAAATCAATATAGTTCTGAAATAAAAGTAGCAATGACACGATGGGAAGACTAGATATTTATGCATTAGGGTGTAGTCAAGTCACAAAATATTTTATGAATACATACTGCAATCTCTTCACTTTTTGTGTACTTGTTTAACGTTGTTCTACAGCTTCTACATACAAACCATCACACCGTCTCCAATGGGTTAGGCAGGACCATGAACCTCCATTCGCTACGCTCCTGTTAAACCTTTCGCCTCCTCCATTCGCAGCGGTTTCTCCATACATTCAATACTTTTAAGCCCGCTCATTCTTTAGAGTCGATACTACATCAGCTCGAATTCAAAACTTTCCTGTACTAATACTGTTTATTTTGCTTAGGTCGAACGGCAGCGACACTGCCTTTATTTCAGAATTTATTTGTTTACAAACGAAATTAAAGCCATTTGATGTACTTATATCGCATAGTATAAGTGGCCTATTTAGTTCAGTTGATATAAAAAAATGGTCTATGTAAAGTACCTATTGAATACAACGGTTTTCTTGTATATTTTCGAGGTAACTTTGTGTTTTTTTTTTAACGTGAGATTTTTTAGGAAAAGTGTTTTCACACCATATAGTAATCAGTGTATATCCGCAATTTTGCTATATATTTTTTCCAAAGAGATTGATTCGACACTTTCACTGTTATGCGGAATCAACCAAAGCCATTTGAGGTAGTTATAGACTGTTAATACTTTTAAGCAGGCCTTTATAGATCGTCCTTAATCCGATCGAGATGTTCTATATTAAAGTCTATCTCTCTCCACGTTTTCACCCACATTTTTTCTCTATAATTCAATTTAGTAACTTAGCAATAATCAGCTCTATTAGCCCTATTAAAATGAAAAAAGAAATCTGTTTTGTCAGATACTTTATACAGAACTCTATTGATGACGATGAATAAATGATACTACTATATAGCATACGTAGGTATATTTCGCGTTGATTGGCCACAATAGATGCTTACAATATTTTTTCCTAATTTAGACTTGGTACATTGTACCAGAAGGCACAATAGCTTGGCATTAAAAAGAAACGTTTACATCGTCTACGAAGCTCGTTTTAAGATTAAGTGAATAAATAAAAGACACTGATTATTTCTAGAAGATTCAGCGCAGACCGCGACGTAAAGCTGTTGATTAATTATCTAACATAATTAAACAGAGGAAAATAAATTGACGCAACACATTATTTTTAGCGCTTTATGGGCTAAGTATTGCGTAAAATCGCGGATGTCTGCTTTAAACACTAAAATACACTTTAACTGTTGTTAAAAAGCCACAATAAGCTATATGTGTCAATAAAAGTGTCCATCTGCATTTGTTTTACAAGTAGATTAATTGCTAAATTAATGTATGTATTTTTCTTCACACAACATTTACGTAACATTGAAGAAAAAGGTACCTACAAAATTTGCCAACTGAAAGATGTACACAAAACACTTCGAAAACTTGTGGATTGCAAATATCTTTAAGAACCAGTGGGCATTATTAATATGATACCTTTTCTCGAGCTCTCCGAATACCTGTGCCAAGTAGTAAGACGTTTATGGGTTGATATTGTTCAGGCCCGATTCAAGCAATTTGACCCTACCACATTTAATATTAGTTGGGATAAAAATCCAGTCACGAATGCCTGTACCATATGACCACTAAAGTATTTCACATTTTTTTTATGACAAGTATGTCCAACAGTCACTAAAAAAAAAGATTTCGTATACAAAAATATATATATTACGCTGCGCAAACAACTCAGTGTTGTGGGTATGGTTATATCAAACCATTTGCTAATTCCTCAGTAATTTACGTTGGATTGGCTTCAACCACAGCTCGCAAATCGTCATTATTCATTCACCTTAAGCTCGGGTCTCCACGAGCCTCATTTGCCGGGTTAAAATTTCCACTGCGTAGTTTGGCAAGCCAAAAACTTACAACGCTTAGTTGCATCCGCTCTATCCGCTATCTGTGTAATTCATATTCATTCATTGCATGTTACATACATGTATAATTAAATATTAATAGAAAGATCGAACACAAGGATAAATTGCTTCGATCTGACAGGACTCGAACTTCTTCGTCTTGATTGGCATTACAGACGGAGGTTTGAGTCCTGTCAGATCGAAGGAATTTTTCTTTGTGTTCGACCTTTGTATTGATAATTATAACAAACTAATGGAATAATTTCACAAAAAGTAAATGAATACCATGGTAGTAAAACATCATGGTATTCAATAAAATCAATATTTTATGTGTAATTATAAGCGAATTCTGATGATTCAACATGGCTTCTTAACATATTTATATCAAAACAATGAAGCTGCACCCAGTATTGTGCATTTGTAAACTTTAGATCACATTACAATTTGTTTACGAAAATTCTTGGCGATTTTTTTTAATGATACCGAATGTCGGGACGCACTAGTCATGCGCCTGATGGTAAGCGACAGGCATCGAGTATATAACCAGAAATAGATACGAAATAAAGGCCATCCATCCCTGGCAACTCATCAGGTAAATGGGCCTTATATCACTTTTATATATCGACTCTCGTTTGTGCTGAAATCACAAATTAGAAAACTGAAATAGTACAGCGCCAACAACAGACCTGTGTGTAGGTCTCCGTTTATTCCAAGAACATTCTGTATTTACTGTAAAAAAGATAATATATCTAATGGGGGCTGTTCCATTCGGTGGTCTGGGAAAAACAGCAAAACATCTAATTACAAAACAAACGGAATCAAATTTCATCGGTTATTAAATAATAAATATGCAATTTTGAAATTTTGGTTCATTTGCTCAAGTTAAACTGGTCGATTTGAAGTGAAACAATTGACGACACCCATTGACGATACCCGTCAATTGTTTCGAATTCTAACTGACAATCGGAGCGCAGTTGTCACAGTAATGACATGGCAGAATAGTTTCAAACAAATTAAATGACATTTCGTCTCTAGTCATCATCATTCAGCCACACGACGCCAACTGCTGGGCATAGGCCTCGCCCAACGATCTCCACGACGATCGGTCCTGCGCTGCCCGCATCCATCGGCTTCCAGCGACCTTTTCCAGATCGTGATGGGGGTTCTACCCACTGAGCGTCGTCCGGTGCGCGGTCGTCATTGAAGAACCTTTCCGCCCCAACGGCCATCGGTTCTCCTAGCTATGTGTCCCGCCCAATGCCACTTCAGCTGAGCAATACTTCGAGTTATGTCAGTTACCTTAGTTCTTTATTTCTGATTCTATCACGTAGGGAAATACCGAGCATCACTCTCTCCATTGCCCGTTGAGTGACCTTGAGCCTTCTTATGAGGCCCACGTACGTTTCTGATCCATATGTGATCACTGGCAACACACACTGGTCAAAGACGTTTCTTTTATTTCGTCTCTATTTCTTGTTATATACTCGATGGCGACTTGCAGACTTGCAAAGATCTAAAGGGCACTGCCACTGCGCACGTCAGCCTGAGACATATAAGTCTCACCTGTCTTTAACATCACCAGCTCCTCTACCCTTCAAAACCGGAACTCAGCAAGGCTCACATTAATGACTACAGAAATAGGTAAAGTGGCAATACTTCCCTGGACGAACTCTTTCAAAGTGGCTGTTAAAATGTTGTGTAAATTTTGTACTGCTACTAATAAAATTCTAAAACGTTATAAGTTACGAGTACATTTTAATTTACTGAGTTACATTTCAATATCATTCCTTATTGCAAAATAAAATTGTAATATTCACCTCGTATTACAAAATAACACGCAATTAATTCTGATAATTAAACAATATTTTGAAACTCAACCTACGGAACTTGTTAATCCTGTTCGATTTTTTTTGCGTTGACATAAAAAGTACGGATTTAAAAACAATGGCCGACTGATATACGTAACGTAATTATGGAAAACATGCAGCTCAATTCAATTAAACAAGCATGTACGTTAGTAATTGTAATAATTAGACAAAGATTTTGTGTTATTTTGGAATTAAACAATTTTAAGGCCAGTATACAATGAACTCTGCCAGATTGTCAAAGATCCTCGTATAGCCACGATAAGTCAGAGATATAAGACCCAGTATTTGTAAAATGGTTCGTAGCAGTATTTTACTGAAATCAATGAAGCAGAGTTCAGAAATGTATAAATTATTATAACTTACAGAAAATAGTAAATGCCGCGTACAAAACAAATTAATTATTATAAATATAAGCTGCAACGTATCCAACTCAGCATATGCCACAGCTCGCCTGCTGTAATGCTGGTTTGAAACCGCTTTTACAAAATTAGATAGCCCTAAAATACTAATGTCAGTTAACACTAAAATTATAAAATATAATTTAAAATTGAACTAAAAACAAGTAGAAAAGTTACTAACAATAGGAAAAAAATTACATGAACTGAATATACGAAATACTGCATTTTTGAGACATTTATAAAGAAGAACTAGAAAAGCAATTTTCTTCTATTTAAATTTACTTATCTTAAAAGTAGTTAAGGCAGAGGAACCTTCATTTTATATTTCACAATAACAGCACTCATTCATACAGGCCAGCATGTCCTGGATCACTATACATAGGCCGCAAAATAAAGATCGTATCAGGAATATTTCATACGTATTAAGTCGTGCCTAAAAATAAAATGAAAAAAAAATGACCTCATCACAAGTACTTATATAAAACAAATAATTTTCCACAAATGAAGATTTATTTTGGGAACTTTCGTTTTGGCTTCAGTCTTTTCTTCAATTGAGACTTATCTACTCCACTCTAGACTCCACTGTACCAAGATTATTAAAATTACTTCTATAGACATCTAATATATGCAGGTTCCCACGTAAAAACATAGAATTCGTGACCCATCACCACTGTGGGTAAATACACTCTGGGCGGCAAACTCAACGTAATCGCCGTCGAAGGAGATGGCAACTTTGAAATTAAAACTGGTAATCTTGTCTAATAATAGAGTGGTGAATAAAAGGAAAAAGAAAGAGAGGAAGAACAAGAAAAGTGGACAATGAACAAATAA
This sequence comes from Hyposmocoma kahamanoa, assembly GCF_003589595.1. NCBI lineage: Eukaryota > Metazoa > Arthropoda > Insecta > Lepidoptera > Cosmopterigidae > Hyposmocoma > Hyposmocoma kahamanoa. The sequence continues at coordinate 511 of NW_020653528.1, read as the reverse complement.
AGATGAAAGTCAAAGTGGGTTGGTATAAAAAGGTCAAGAAGCTGGCTGTGGATTGTGAAGAATTGAAGAAGCTACACCGACGAAAGCCTGGCTCTTAAATAAGAACATGGTGATAATCTTGTCTACAAGTATACTATTTAAGAATCTTTAGCTATAAGGGTTCGGTAAATTCGTGAAAACTAACGCAAGATACGCGCGTTGGTTTATCTGAAACCCGTTTCAGACAACAGCAATAAGGTGCCACATTTGCTGAATAAAAATTATTATTTAGGTGGAAATTACTCGTATTAATAATTTTAAAGTGATAAATATAAATAATCTAATAATTAGCATACTAGACTATGGCGTCTCCTCAATAAAAATAAAAAAAATAACGTACACACTCAACACAGCCCCGCACTAGGGAAACCCTGTGTCGCGGGCGCTTGGACACACACATAGAAAACCACAAACTACTCCCAAATTCACGAGAGAAACAAATATAGGCCATACAAATATTTCTCCCGGCCCG
>NW_020653527.1:0-12748 GCF_003589595.1 Hyposmocoma kahamanoa | reverse complement strand
AACAAACTAGTGGAGTAATTTCACAAAAAATAATTGAATATCATTGTAGTGAAACGCCTTACACTCATTAAACTTAATTACAATTGTTAAAGCGATATCTCTAGTCAGCTGCTGGTAGCTGTAAAGGTACCAGCAAGCTGAGTGAAGAAACGGATTTCTCACAGATACTACGGCAAAGAAGTTTTTAAAAAGCAAAAAAACTAGGGCCTTTAACAAGCGACGACACGAACAAGTCGTGAGCCTAGTGGTAAGCGACACGCCTGTCCATAACAGTTGCACTGCCACTCAGAGCTTTAAATGACAAAGATTAGGGGGGCACTGCCACTGCGCCCCCCATGTTGAGTGAGTGCGTGTGTGAGTGTGTGTGTGTGCTCGTCATCCTGAGACATAAGTTGACGAGTTCCATGTGTCTGTAATTTCACCAGCATGCTTACTCTTCAAAACCGGAACTACTGCTTGGGGATAGGAATAGGTAATGTGGCAGTACTTCCCTGGATGAACTCTTTCACAAGGAGCTGTGCGTTCCCAAGCCATTCAAATTTAACAAACTATTGCACATTGTTAACTTATTTCACAATAATGTGTTATTTGACATTATAATTTTCTCGCTCATCAGCTTCAGTACATCAATATAGAGTGTGCCTTAACTTATTAGACATAAAGTTAATATTCTATAAAGGTTACATAGTGATATTCTTTACTTGAATTATCATACAATGATTTAAAATGAGAATACTACTAAAAAACAAACGGTTTTCTTGAAATATGCAAAATTATGTCAGTGTCAGAACGGCGTGACGTACGTGTCAAATCAACTAAAAAGTACTTTATGAGTTAAAAAATAAGGTTCTATTTACGTTGTAACGGGAAATAAAATCACAATACTAGTTTCTCAATGATAATTACATTCGTCTGTTTTTGTAAGACTTTAAAATAATGGTACTTTTTGGAACACGAATTCCTACATTTAAATGTAAGTAAACTAAAACTTTTTGCATTGTTATTACGATTCAGAGTTGACAATATTTGCTTTGAAAGTTTTCGATTTAGAGCGGTTACACACGAGCAGCGATGCAAACGCGATGCAGTAGCAATGCAATCGCTCATCGTCTATCTTTACTCACGCATGCGACTTTAAGCAGCGATGAAAACGCGACGCAAACGCGATCCAAACGCGATTCAAACGCGATGCACGTTTTAAATTAATTAAATTATTCATTTATTTAATGGATTTCACTTTTAAATTTACAATTAATACAACAAAATAATGTGCATAAACCTATACAGATTTTTCGTAGAAAAGCGACTGTATCGATGCAGTCGCGCGTTTGCATCGCTGCTAAAGGTCGCCGTGTGTAACCAATCTTAATCCCTCGTCTTTAGTCCGCAGTTATTCTTATATAGCTTCGTTACTTAGTTTGGCTGTATGAAGGAATAATGTATGGCGGAAACCAACATATCCGGAATATAACCTTCAACTCGTTCATGTTCAGTAACGGCTTTTACGGTAAAATTAAATATCGGAATATGATACGGTGTGTCCAGTTTCGCTGTGTCTCAAAAAACGAAGTAAGGGTTTTACATTACGATCTCCAAGTGCTTTCGCCTACTGCTTTTTCATAGAGAAGTATCAACAATGTACTAACAAAATTCAATGGTTTGCATACATAAATAATACAGAAGCACTATGGCACAAAGAAAGGTAGTGGCCTTTTTTTGTGTTCGGTATTATTTAAGTAGGTACTGTCTATGAAAAACTGTAGCACAGGCGTAATGATTATAATAGTCAGTTATAATCTCACTTTACTAATCATCAACAATTTTAAACCCTTGTTAATTAAACAAAAAAACAATCATGCAACATAAATTCACTAATAAAAAAGAAACCTTCCCTTTTTCATCCCCTCGTCTATTTCCGGCCTTAAACGATACGATAGACTAATCTGTTAGATTAACAACTCCTGATAAGGGTGACCACAAACTACCCTTATTTTATCATTTGGTAATTTTTCAATAAACTTCTTAGAACTTTCTCGAATGTTTTTATCTACATTATCAATTTTAGGTTCGATAACTCGACACAAAACTCTTCATGATTAAAATAATACTATTCCTCATTGAACCAGTGTGGTGGATGATGGTTTATTTAATAGCGTAGAGTTCCTTGTAAAGAAGTTCGTCCAAGGCGCTAGGCGGTAAGATAGCTATTTTAGCTATTGCTGCCTTCAATCAGTAATGTGAGCATTATTGCGTTCCGTCTTAGAAGGATATGGGTGTTGGTAAAATTATAGGCGCATGGGACTTGTCAACTTATGTCTCAGTCTTTAAGATGAAAGCTCTGAGCGGCAGTGCAATTGTTGTGGACTAGCGTGTCGCTTACCACCAGGCGCACGACTTGTTCGTCCTGTTGTTTCATAAAAGAAACAGTATTTTATGCAATAGTTGCATAATGAGGGTTCTTCGAGTGGACTACCAAGTTATACGTACGAGATTTTAAGACCTAATTATACAAAATAATGAAACAGAACTAACACTTAATGATAACAAACGCATTTTTTAATATAAATTTTAACCCATTTGGTAGGCAAAGGTTCCACCATTCAGCCTCTTCATATATTTAGACGAAAGTCATGTATGCGCTTCAAAACAAAAAACCAAAGAGATAGAATAGAACTGGTCAAGTACCAGTTAGATTTTAGCCGATTTTTTTTTATAAAGATTTACCGTCCGGTTGAAAGACTTTTAAGCCAATTTAACCAATAGGGAGGCAGTATAGCGTTTGAATAGCGTCTTAATTGATATTTTGATTAGCAAAAATATGACATTCTTTTTTTGAAACTCATTAAAGTTCTGTGTATCATAGACAATACAACTTTGATTCCGAACACTAAAAAGAGCGCGTTCTATGATATGGCTTATGAAATTACGTTTTGATAGATTATAGGGAGTAGAAAAAAATCATTTTCGATATCGCGAAAAGTGCTCTATGTTCAACAATTGGCCTTAAAAAGTTATAAAGACCTTTTTTAAATTTTTAGTTGTAACGTGTTAACTAATATGTATCTATGTTTATATAATTATAGATCTGCCTCACGTCGCACTTCGTACATAAACACGTATTAAGAAGTTATCATTCCCATCAAGATTGTGTATGTAGTATAATTTAGTGGATATTTGAATATTGTCAAAAAGTGGTCGGTCACTGATTAGCGGGGGCAGGTAGAGTGGCGATTGTGGCCGTGGCGATAACGCACACCTGTGGCGTTCCCATCGTGTATTGAGAATGGTTAGAAAAGGCATTCAAATTTTATACAACGTTAAACGTTGACGACTTTAAAAGTAAATGTGTTAGGGCGCGTTCCCACTATGTCGTCCCGTTTTATTATCGTTGGACGCCTGTTCCCATATCGCGACTATCTGTCGTGGACAATTTTTTATCGTTGAACGACTGTCGTGACTAGCTGTTCCCACTAGATCGTGACGACAATTTATCGTTTCACGACAGCCTCCTTGCCCATCTCTGGCTACGACCCAACGCTATACTGCAAAGCGAGCAGAGGGCGCGGGGTACGAGAGGGGATTGCAGGGAGCAGAATACGTGCGGACAGCGATAAATAAAACGTGACGACAATAGGAGCTGCGACAATCTGTCGTCACTTTTTTATCGTGACGTTTTTTTATCGTCTGACGACTGTCGTTCTGGCTGTTCCCACTGTGACGACAGTTTTTCGTTGTAACGATAAAAAACCGTGAACGACAGTTAATCGTGTCGTGCTATATGTGAACAACTTCATTTAAATATACAAGCCACGACACTGTAAACTGCACGACAATCTGTCGTCACGACATAGTGGGAACGCGCCCTAAGTGGACAGTTCTTCAAATGTACTACATAAAAACCGATGTCAAAAGTTTGTGGAATTACATCTATTTAATCTAATAGGACCACTATTCAGGTATCCCCTTTTCAAAAGGAATAATCTAAATCTATTTACAAACGTCGGAGTGATTACTCCGAACTTACTTGAACGTACATACAAAAAAAAAAAAAGAGTGGAATTGAGAACCTTCTCCTCGGTTAAAAAGAAGTTTGGCACCAATTTCAATATTTACCTACTACGCGTACTGACCATCTCTCTCGACTGAAAACCAATATTTTATGGCCAGCGCAAACCAGCGGATGGGAAGGCAGAGGACTTTAAATTTACCAGTGTATATTTTTCAATTTAAATAAGGTATGGATTTTAATTTTCTGAGATCGACCTCGAAATATCGCAATGCATTTCCCTCTGCGGTATCGAAAAGAACGTTCTCAAGGATTATTGCAATTTAATTATTGTTTTTAATTAGGTTTTTTTTTGTTTTGTACTTTTGAGATTTTAAATATATTTAAGTGCTATGTATTTTTTATTTCATTTTTTTATCAACGGTGTGTGTCTTAAATTATCTGTTATATTTAGTTTATTGTTGTATGTTTGTGAATATTTGTTTTGCGTTCTTTAAGTGTAATTCCCACCAGCTTCCTCTCTAACACTCTCTGGGCTACCTGTAATTTGTGAATTATGTCTTTCGTTAGCATCCAGGTTTCGGCCCCATATGTTAATACTGGCAGTATACACTGGTCGAATATTCTTGTTTTATGGTTAGCTGTGAGATTCATTTTAAAAGCAACCTCCAGCTTTGAATATGCTGCCCACGTCAAACGTATACGCCTGTTAATTTCATTGAGCTGATTTTCTTTGCCTGTTTTATTTCCTGTAATATATGTGGCTTTGGTTAATATATGTGGCTCAGACAGGAAAGCAGAGTCACAGATGTCACCAAACGCGTAACGAACCTTAAGTGGCGGTGGGCGGGACACTTTCCTCGAAAGCATGGCACCTGGTGTAAAGCGGTCCTCGAATGGCGACCTTGGGCTGAAAAACGCCCCAGAAGGCCGTAGATGCGTTGGAAGGATGATATAAAGAAAGTGGCGGGGTTGAATCGGATACAGGTGGCACAGAACCGAGAGAAGTGGCAAAAACTAAAGGAGGCCTAAACCGATATGGTTGACAACGGCTAGAAAGAAGACAGAAGAAGAAGAAGAAGAAGAAGTTTGTGAATAATCGCCTAAATGTTTCGTTTGATGTGTCATTTCTAATAAAAGCTAAGGTCTATACATAAAAAACTAACATTTTAACTAACATTTCACATGAGCGGCGTCGGTGTGTTTCCGTCGATTGGCCCCAATGGATGGAGATGTTATCGCGACTGTTCCGACTATTCACCGAATTCCATACTAAATTCTATTATTTTGTACAGTGTACCACATAAGTATAGACTGCTACTAGGAATTCTAATTTGAACTTTCAAAATAAGGAACATGAGAAATACAATTGGGAACACCATTGCGATCAACACCGCACATTACAGTATTATACTATAATTTAAAAAATCGAAACACGCAAAGAACATCTTTGAATGAATAATGATTGTAAGGTATACAAATATAATTGTAACTGTATGTGATATAGATGTGAAAATTGTGATTAATTCAAGTAACTGTACTTCTAGGTCCTCGTACCTAACTTATATCGAAAACTTTTTCTTTCCATCAACAATCTTGTCTCTCTTAAAGAAAGACGTTTACACTTTTAGGTACTTTGTTTTAAAATACATTAAAAGTAGACTAAAGAAATCTATGAATTTACATAGTCTTGTAAAATGGCTACAGAAAGTATAATTTTTTTTTATTGAAGAATATATAATGTAGAACATCGCACCTTTACTTTGTTGGGTAGACTGTACTCAAAATATTTAGAGTATATTGTATACTATTAATTCTTACTACCTATAAACAGTGCATTATTTTCTAATTAAGTTGTAAATCATAGTTTAATGAGAACGTGTGTGTGTGCGTGTCCCCCGCACACGCACACACACATTAAACTGTTCCAAATCATTTAGTCGGTCAAAGATAATATGGTAAATTTAATGGTATAATTACCATAATAATTACAAAACAAAATAATTTTTGTGTATATATAATTTTATTACATTTTATTATTATACTCGAAACATTTGCATAGAAAAGATATTGATTAATAATATTACTTATAAAGTGTACTTTTAAGATATTAGTAACTTATTTTTTATAGCAAAACATTAAAGAGCAAATGCAATTTAGAAAATACTTGCCATTATATTTTTGAAAGGCGTTTAAGCTTTCTGTAGCTTACAAGTTTCGTTCTTATAATACCTGGACTGGAAGTATTAAGTAAAAAGATAATTAAATTAAATTAATAAAATAAGTTTGTAATTAATAAAAATAGGTAGGTACATTCCTTATCACGTGGTTTAAGGTCTGATAGGGAATTTGTTTTATTATCTGGAACATTTATTTTTATAAATAGGTCCGTGAATTTATGAAGTTGTATCTAAATCGATTTATTTAAAAACTCTTAAAACGATAACAATTTGATAACTATCTCTACATTTAAATCTTCAAAGCAGGTGCCATAAGAGTTGTTCAAAAAAGAAACAAGACCACCCTCATCTGACATTTTATTAATTAGTCGCAATAAAACGGAATCCTTTCCACTGCAATGATTTTATTACGAGCAGCTTCTATAGTAAAAAATATTTGAAATGTATGATAAAATCAAAGTCACAACAAGTGAAACTATTTTTTGGAAACCATTTAAAGAATTTCTCGCTCCTATGATTTTTAAATCTGATTGTTTTTTGTTTTATTTTTACGGTAGCCCATTTCGAGATGATATTCTTAAAAAAAGTCTATAATGTGATTCTCTAACAATTATAAAGTTATAAAAAATTCTGATTTAATTACTTTACTTTTTTGTAGTAGTTAATTATTTGTTGATTTTTAAGACGCAATTACATTTAAAATAGCAAATATTACGGTGTATGTCACCGACACGACAAGAAAATTAAAATACTTAGGTTTTATTGTACATTGAGATACAAATTATGTAAAAAATAATAATTAATGATTACTAGAGTCAGACATTATATTGTGCAAAAACCAATTTTATCTAATAATAACAATGGAAGTAAATGAATTTGCTACTCCGCGAACTCAGTGAAAAATTCTATATTCTTGTATTGAATATTTGTTTCTTGAAGTTAATTTTACAAGCCATATATATTGTTGATTATTCGGCGGAAGGAGATTCTGCGGTGTTGAAATGACAATCGACAACCCCTGATGATGCTTCACAGAGAGGAGAAACAAGTGTCGAGCATGTTTTTGGTGGTGGTATCATAAAAAAAATAAAAAAGAAGCACCACAGGCGAAGCCGGTGCTGCATGTCTGTGGTAAAATTAATCAAACATAACGAAACAATTACTTAGATACTTATGTATTTCGTAGGTGTTGACGACTTTTATAGTCGAGTGGTTGGATCGCTATCTCTGAGGTCTCAGGTTCGATCCCCGGCCGGGTCCATGTTGAAACGAACTTTTCTAATTTACCTCGGATGTTTGTGATATCGTCATTGTTTCTAATTTCCATAACACAAGTGCTTTAATTACTTTGGAATCGGAGCAACGTATGTGATGTTGTCTAATATTTATATTTATAAATCTACCCTGTATAATAACGGAATGGAAGATAAGGGGAGGTCTATTCTGTTGGTAACATTAAGGTTAGGAATTGGACAATAAAAAATCTAAAGAGTCGGGATTCATAAAATCAAACGTGTCGATTTCTCAATAGATAAAGTTTGGCGACATTTTTTTTCCTTCTTCATTTTTTGTCGTCGGCATTGTTAAAGCGCGTTGAATAAAAGCACTTCAGAATAATCAACATGGTGATATATTTTTTTAATTGTTACACATTTCGCTGTTAAAGTCTTTATTATAAATATATTTTATGTTGACGCGTTATGCATTAGGCATTTTAGAGCAATAGTTTTTTATGAATCTTTAGGTTTTTATTTTTCATCAGGCGTTTAAAGTTATTTTCGAATCCGAATTTCTCAATCACTTTACTGCATTGTTTTCATTGGTGTTGAAACTAAAAATTAAAGTATAACGTCTACAAATTATTGTGTGGTCCATCGTTACACGCTCATCACAATGGGTACAAAAATATATCTTTAATAAAGTTTTGCTGGTATTTTTCCGAAAACTCTTGTTTTTATAAGAAAAAAAAACTTAAGTCTACTCTAAACGAAAAATCACCATGTAATCGCTACGGGTGCCCTTTCAACGTCTCAATAAAAGTGAATTATTTGTGCCACCGTAAGAGAAGAATCCCTAAAACACAGCGGGTGGCAACATTGATGTTTCTACCTTACCCGTTCAACACACTCAGTGGTCATAAAATGATTCATTTTAATTTAAAAGTTGGAGCGATAACTTTAAGATTTAGTAGTAAAATGACTGGAGGTATAAATGCCGGTGAAAAATCCACGTACGGTAGATTTTATCAACATCTTTTCATTTTGTTAAAACGTAATCTTTTTAATAGTTGCAGTAATTTAGTTACACGGTGACAATTGCCATTAAATTTATGGAAGTTTTAATTTTTTTAAATTTTCCTTTATTTATGTCGTTTCACTACATTTATGGTTCAACTTTGGTGGCTAAGTTAATTCGTGATTATTACCTACTGTTTTTTTATTTGCTACGTTATTTTAGCGCTCTTTATTTTTTTACGTAATATAAATAAACTTAAAGTATTTGAACTAGAGTTTAGTAGTAGAGTTTCATAAATGTTGGAGTAATCTAATAACATAGGTCCATGCAAAAAAATAAACAATAAGACGAATTGAGAAAGTCCTCCTTTTTGAAGTCAGCTAGAAGTACAATCGTACGCTATAATATATTATACACGAAATGATTCAAAAACAGAATGATTTTCTTTTCATTTTTGCAGACTTGAAATCAATTTTCATCTACTCAAGTGGCCAGTATTCCTTATTTGAAAATAACAAGTTTTTAATTTACAAATATGCTTAATCGTAACTCGTTTTTAATGAATATCGTCTTACCATAAACATTATAGAAGTGATGGGTGTCGTATATTTTATTAAAATCGATTTTTGAAATTGGATTTTATAATTTGAATAACGTGAAAGTTAATTTTATCGGATAATATTTATGGTTTTCCATAACAAGTGTACCACATTGCATCATCTAACAAGCTATTAAATTGCGGGATACGTGTCATGGTTACGTTTCGGCTGCAATATGGCTAACCCTACAGCCATGGGGTCACATAGGGTGTGTAAATGGTGTTTACACTTGGTAATCGTAATCTAATTCCGCTTTACGGTGGATTTGTATGGATCTTTCGTTACAAAAACACAATAGTCACAGATATGGTTTGTTTATTCATACTCCTGTGAAGTTGACCACCCCCTAAACGGGACCCAGAAACGACATATACAGGTCATTAGTATATTATCATAGTATTTCCACTCTCGACATAAGTATTTTTTTTTATAATATCAAGTGCCACTCATAGCTTCAAATAGCAAAGATCTGAGGGGCACTGCCATTGCGCCCGTCACCCTGAGACATAAGTTGACAAGTCCCACCTTTTATTTCACCAGCACCCTTACCCTTCAAAACCGGAACACAGTAATGTTAACATTACTGCTTAGCGGTAGAAATAGGTAAGGTGGCAGTACTTCCCTGGACGAACTCTGAACAAGGAACTCTACTGCTTACATTTGTAAGCAGTAGAGTTCCTTGTGAAAGAGTCCTTGTCAAAAAGTTTAAAAAAGATCGTTGTTTGAACAACGATTTTTTTAAACTTTTTGAGGTGGTCAACTTCACATTGCCACCCCAAAACGGCTTTTAGTGTTTCTTTCTGCGGCAGTCGTTAGTATATCGTAAGTATACGTAAGTATGCTCACGGTCGTCGTAAGTATACTCGAATACAAAAAAAAAACAAAGTGGAGTGATCAACTTCACATGTGAAATTGACCACCACCATAAGCCTTTTCAAACGGACTCGGAAACGGCATGCGTAGGTCGAAAGCAAATCGTTAGTATACATTAGTATCCCCACATTCGACGGTATTGTCCTAAGAGAACAATTATTTTTTTCAAAAACCAATTTCTTAGGTGAGTCGTTCATAAACGCATGTGACTTCGTTGATGTCTTTCATATGAAGCGAAAAATCTGACTTCGTTGATGTATTGTTCATATGAAACAAAAATCAGTCTTTTAAGTATATAAGTAGAATATACATTAGAGAAATGTTCAAGTAGGTACTAAGCAACCACACATTTTACGTATCTACATAAAATATGTTAAGTCAAGAATCATGCACCAGATGATATGGTCGTCCAAGTAATGAAAAAATATGCAATTTGGTAGATATCACATGGATTAAGTAATGTACTATATGTTAAAAACAAAAGTGACATGGCCACCGTGATTTCTCGCAATTCCGTAGAAAACAAATGATATTAGACACGAGCTGACACTATCACAAACTAGTATATTGTTCGAGAATTATCGACAGGACTATGAACATAACTCGTTTAATACGTTACAAAATTCCACGTTCGACTAGTGAGTTACTTTCTCAAAAACACGCGTTTTATTTATTACAAAATAAAATTAATAGTCAATGAGCGTATACGATAATGTACGAAATTCGTTTTGGATTATTTACGAAAGTGTCATTGTAATACTTTTCAAAAGGTATAATTTCAGTTTTAAGTTTTAAGCAGGCTTCGTTGTGATAATTATCCTTAATAATTGTTATGATAACACGATATTTACATGTACTTTGACATTTATAAAATTAATTGGAGCAGCAAATTGTTACCGCTAGAGACGTCAATCTGAAAAAAGTCACATCAAATCGTTTTGCCAAAGATATTTCTCCGTATTATTTAGTTTTTTCTTTATTTGTCATTTATAGTCAAAAATTAAAGAGAAAAATACCATGAATCAGGATGGATAATATATGTAACCATAATTAATGATAATAAAGTAATTATCATTATCATTAATTGTATTTTTATTATTAACATAATAATAATTGTTTTATTACGTATTTTCTATTTTAGTGTTCCTAAAGTTAAATCCAAAGGGCATATCTACATTAATCTTACATTTTCACCCCACGAAAATGCACCATTAGGGTAACAGACCACAATGTTGTGATGCGAGTTCCAATTATGTGATTATTTATGTGTGTCAAGTCGTTTGGGCGCAAGTGTATTGTTTACCTTTTACCCCATATGCGTTCTAAATTGACCTTTAAACTCGTTTTCAAAGCTGACATCATAGCTCAAGTTATAATGGATTTTCACTAGTTGTTTCATTTTGTATTAATTCGCTAAGCCTATATTATGAAGCTCTATCTTCAATTTTAGTATTGACGATTAGGGGTCAAGACAAACTGGTATGGTCGTTCAATGATTTAACAATAACAGATGTGTTGACATGGCTGATACAGTGATTTTGTTTTACATTTCGGTGTGGTTGTATATCAATATATTTTTGCAAATGTGTTAATAAAGATTTAGTTTTAATTTGTGACGTGACTGTGTTAAGCAAAAAACTGTTTTCTGTTTTATTTTTCTGTGATAAAAAATAACGAAAGGGTTTCTTTTCTAAATAAAGAGTTTTTGCTTATTTTTTCCCTATTTTTTTAAATCTGTACATCCCTATTAGGATTGTTCTATCTTTAAATACAGACGCGCTAAAAAGTCGAAGGGCGCAAAATGTTGTCATTGGATAATATAAATTTTATTATAGCACCCACAGCTTGTTTCTGCTAGGCAGAATCTTCCGCTTTGTCAAAGCGTTGATTGACAGGAGAAAAAATCGTATTGTCGGTAGATTAGGGTGAGAGACGAGAGCGGTGACGAAATATAAAGAATTCGACTTAAAAAGTCATCGGCAAATATGTCATATTTTAAATCTTCTTCCTTCATGATTTAGTATAACATGTTTTTACAATATAATTATAATTCTATTTTATAACATATGAAATTTATGGTAAGAAGATGTACCTACTCCTAATATAATAGCTAAGTATAATAGTCATTGACTTATAATTATTGTAAGTCAATGATAATAGTATATTTTTTTATCGAGGAACTAAAACGAGCCAATATATACCCTCGGAGTATTAGACACTCTTAGATACCCGAGCTTTAGCGAGGGCTTATATTGGCTTTTAGTCCTGAAGTGAAAACTTTGCTTTTCACTTCGATTGCAATAAAAAATAGTCAATTAAGTATGAAAAATGATTTAAGTGTTACGTCACGTCTCTTAAATGGTCCATACACAAACGCACTAACGCGGTAAAATAATATGGCGCCACCGTCTATGCGGAAAAGGCACAGAACTAAAACCGAACTAGAGCAACAGTTTGAATTTGTCTATAAATAGGTCACTATATGTAAGTTAAAAAAATTGCGTAGTTTTTACTCCCTAGGGATTAAATGATGCACTTTACGCCCGCTACGCAAGGCTATAATAACGTACTTTTAGAGCATGAGAAGTAAAAATTTACATGTTTAGATAAACGTTTGCCAAAAAGTCTGTGCGGTTTTTTTCACTAAGTCCAAACAAAAAACTTTTCTTCTTTTAAAATGGTGTATTGTCTTTGGTAATTTTAAAAATAATATTTTAGCTCAGAACTGGTGGAAGTAAAATCAATTATACTATCCAGCTGGATCAAACGGAGTTTTTGTAAGTGTTCAATCTTTGTTTTAATAATTATAACAAACTAGTGGAGTAATTTCACAAAAAATAATTGAATATCATTGT
>NW_020653526.1:679888-733027 GCF_003589595.1 Hyposmocoma kahamanoa | reverse complement strand
ATTGACTTACAATTATATGGACGTCGGGTCCGCGCTAAAAAGTGTCCGAACTTATAGGGCGTTAAATTCGTATACAGAGCGTCATTCACGCTCTAGTCTTCGTTTGTTCGACTGACAGCGAAGCAAGCAAAATTAGACAGTACTGCGATGACATTACAATTTAAATTCAACGTTTTAGCTTTTTCATATTCCTTGACATGTCACTACGTTTAAATAGGTTGACTTGGAACATTTTTTTCGTGGTTTTTGTATTAGACCCGTCGTCCATTTATTTGTAAGTCAATGCGTGTAACAGTCAGTTTGTCCCAAACTAGACTAGGCCTGTCCATGCGGTAGCCCTTTGTACGATTTCAATATAGTAGTTTATGTGACTGTGACATAAGGAAAGGCATTAAAATACGAGTGTGGGTTTATGAAACGAGCCTACAGGCGAGTTTTTTAGTAGGAGTAAAGCTCTTTGTGAAAAAGTTCATCTAGGGTAGTACTCATCATACCTATTTCTGCCGCCAAGCAGTAAAGTCAGTTATAGGCACATGGGACTTGTCAACTTATGTCTCAGGGTGACGGGCGCAGTGGCAGTGGCCTTCAGATCTTTGCGATTTAAAGCTCTGAGTGGCACTGTAACGGTTATGGACATGTAGCTTACAATCAGGCGCACAGATTGTTCGTCCCGTCACTTAATATTATTTTTAAAAAAAATGTCGTTTTAATTATTAATACGAAGTTCGAACTAAGAAAAATTATTTCAATCTGGCTGGATTTGAACCAACGCTTTCAAGCATATGGTGTCAGATACTCTGCCAACTGATACGGAATGAACCACCAGTGCTTGTTGCAGATCTTTATTTTGATTATTAACTACAATTTGCCGTTGCGCCATCTGTGAGAAATCTATTACTTCACTTAGCCAATCTTTACAGGTACCAGCTGCTGATCAGAGATGTCGCTTTAATATTTGTAATTTTAAGTCTATTGAATGACACGATGTTTTACTGCCATGAAAATCGAAGCGCCATAGACGCCACAGTGTGCAAGATGCCAAACCTGTTTACAAGTAACGCGACTGTGGTTCGTCGTTCACAATAATGCACTTATTTTGTTGCTGTCAACTTCTATACAACCTGTTTTTCAATATGATGACATTGTCCATCTCAAAGTACCTTGTTAATAAAGCTGTCTTTTTGGGAGTGACCTTAGATAATAAACTCCAATGTTTTCCACATATATTACATATATACCATTCCGTAAGACCGTTCTGGGCTTTAATTCCTGTATCCCAAGGCTCTGCAGACTATATAATAAGCACAGTCACGTTTGCGACTTATTTTGGCAGTCACTACACTAATTAATCATTAGTGTTATGTTAAACCCATTGACTTACAAATAAATGGACGACGGGTCTAATACAAAAACCACGAAAAAAATGTCCCAAGTCAACCTATTTAAACATAGTGACATGTAAAGGAATATGAAAAAGCTAAAACGTTGAATTTAAATTGTAATGTCATCGCAGTACTGTCTAATTTTGCTTGCTTCGCTGTCAGTCGAACATACGAAGACTAAAGCGTGAATGACGCTCTGTATACGATTTTAATGCCCTATAAGTTCGGACACTTTTTTAGCGCGGACCCGACGTCCATATAATTGTAAGTCAATGGTTAAACCTTAATTAATTTTTGTTTTTTTTTTTCCGCCATCTACTTTGATGCTGTCCAAACCCCTTGTTCACTTGTATTTATTGGTTTTGTTTGTATTACTTGTTTCCTTTTTTTAAAATTTAAGTTGCTGTTCTTAAATTCTATATAGTTTACATTTTATGTTGTTTTTGCAAGCTGTGGTCACTCATAAGTAGTTGTGCAATGTAGATAAGAACTTCACCAAATTGAATTTATAGTATGTTACATTGTAATAACTGTAAGTGAATCAATAAACTAAAAAAATCTTCCTTGGCCTGCAGATTAAGCTCTGCTGCATACGCAGTCCGTAGAATACGTGAGCTTACCAATGTTGCTACTGCCAGACTAGTTTAGTTACTTCCATAGTAATGTCCTACGGGATTCTCATGTGGGGTAAAGCGGCAGATAAACAAACCATATTTGTGTTGCAAAAACGAGCGATCCGTTCTGTGTACCGTCTAGGCCCTTCGGGTTTCTCTCAGAGAATAGTTTAAGGAGACTGGTATCATGACTGTGGCATCACACTACATTTACTCAAATTTTTTCCCGTAAAAATATACATAATTTTGTAAAGAAAAAAGATATCCACAATATTAACGTTAGAACTAAGTCCAAACACATGGTACCACGATTTCGTTTAACTAAGGTAAACGATTATTTTATAGGGAACTGTATACGTTTTTATAATAAGATTCTGGAACATTAAGATTATCATTTCCGAAGTTTCAAAGTTACATTAAAAGTGTTTTAATTGAAAAGTCATATTACAAAATTGAAGACTACGTGTTAGATAAAGATGTATGGAAAGACAACATGAGTCTAGATTCCACACAAATATGATTCAAAATGTATTGTATAGCAGTTAAGTTTATTTGGAAAAAGCAATCCCTACAGTATCTTGCTCGTTCGTCTCAGAGATGTCAGCGTAGTGAACAAGCAGTAGCTTAAAAAATGACTTTTTCAAGTGTAACAATCTCAGTACAGAGTACTAAAAAATCCGACCTCAAAAGTATGTAATTACATCTATTTGCCAAATTTTATTGAAATATCCTCTAGTTCGCAACTATACAGGACTTGACACACGAGATAATAAAAATCGGTTCTCACTACTCAAAGTATATTGAGAGAGAAAGACGCCTTGAATTGGAGAAATAGCAAAATCGACCATTAAAATAATTGCTCCTTAAGTAAAATTTAGGCGCTATTTATAAAAATGAATGTTCATGCGTGATCAGCCACCCTTAGAGGTTGATGATTTTCTTCAAAATGAAATGAGACCACTATGGAGGTACCCTCTTTCCAACAAAAAAAAAGAATCCTGAAAATCGGTTCACAAATACCGGAGGTATCGCGTAACATACATACAAAAAAAACATACAGTCGAATTGAGAACCTCCTCCTATTAATGAAGTCGGTTAAAAAGTTTACCTATGAAATAAGTGATTATTTGACTTTTGACTTTGAATAATATAATAATAATAATGTCGTGATACTGTATTTAATGTTGTACTAACACTAATTTCATGCATTATTATTTCAGATTCTTGCCTACGGGATCGTATATATATGCAAACAATATAAAACCGAAGGACCTGGCGTCAATGATGAACGACCTTATTCAAGACAAAAACAAATACTACGAGTATTTCAAATGGCACAGATACTACAGTATTCACAATGCCAGGGAGTCTCCAGATACTGATGGCATATGTGCACTATGTGCTTTTCTCAATGATGAAAAATATGAGGCTATAACAAGCGTGTATACACATTTTACTTGGTTTTTTAAGCCTTAGTAGAAACATTAAATTATACACTGCAACGTGATCTTCATTTAACCCATAATGGGGGTTCAGCGGTTATATTAAGAATTAACCGAAAAAGACTGTTATCCTCCTAAGGCCCTGTGTACATAAAAATGTAAACAAAAATGATTCACACTCAGAAAACATTATTCCCATGATCACGTAAACGCCCAGTGTATTTTATACGTAAAAATATCGCATTCAAATTTGGCGCTATATTATATTCTTTAAGGTATATAGTAAAATAGGTGGTTCATACAAAACCGATGGCAAGCTTGCTTGTTGTTTGGGCTTAAAAAAAATGCATTTATTTCGGACAACGTTGATCCATAGGGTGTTAGTATTACAAAACGAACTTTAAATAATAACTATGTAAACTTAAATACTATATAAACTTAAATGGAGAGAAGACCAGTGTCTTAATAGGCCACTGTCCCATCTGTCAGCTACAACAGACAGGAGTCTGTGACGGCTGGCGCGCAACCTGCGCAACGTCGCGCCGAATCCGTCGACATTTGCGAACGCGAACATTCCGGAAGCGCTACAGCGTCGTGGAAGACGTAAAAGCACCCTAAATGCGCCGTTGTATTGGACCCGCAAAGCATCGTGAGATCGTTGTGCGAACCTGCTCCATAGACTGCAAAAATACAACGATGTACAGTACGCTTTAAATAATGTTATTTTTACTTGAGCTGTACATCTGCTGAACCTGCGCGCTATCATGTTCGATCTCATGGCCAATGCTCTGCGCTCCCTCTCGATATCCGCGTCATCACGCAGATCGTCGGTTACCATGTGCCCTAGATATTTAAATGACATCTCCCTTTTCAGTTGTTGACCGTTAAGAAATATGGGAGGGACATGTGATGGCCACCTACTACCTGCCTTAAAGACCATGTATTCGCTTTTAAGCACATTATACACAAGATTATGCTTCGCAGCATACGATTCGCATATTTCTAGAAGGATTCTTAAGCCACCAACAGATGGGCTCAGCAGCACCATTAAAGCTTATAATTATAGTTAGTACATTTTAATATACAGACGGCAGTATATATGAAGCTACACATTATAACGAATCTCGTTCCATTGCAATGAAGGCGATATTCGAGCAAAAGTGTATGGCTTGATATGCTGTTGATGGTACATTGGGCGTTTTTCCCATTATAGTTTGCTGGGATTCAGGAGGTTAATGATAAAACGTTGACTGACTTATTTAATCCATATTTGCGCACCCATAATATATTTACAGTATAGTAATTATTATTTTTTAAATGTATGAATATCACATACTAATCCCAAAGTAAATTACTAAAGCACCTATGTTAGGGAAATTGGAAACAACGACGGTATCCTAAAAAACAAACATAGACAACCACAAATTACACCCAAACTCACGAGAGAAATAGATGTAGGCGATACAAATATTTCTCCCGGCCCGGGAATCGAATCTGGGACCTATGCGTGGCAGTCCGGCATGGTAACCGATCGGCCAGTAAAAGGCACATTGATTCGTCCAGGGATCGAGCCTGGGACCTCAGAAATGGCGACGCCATGAAAATCGGAGTACAAATCACTTGACCACCGAGGGGCAGTCGCTAACATAGTTATTTGTTATGCAAGGCTGCAAAGTTGTTGTTTGCCGCGAGTGCTAGTATTAAAATGAGCAAGGGATGTGGTACAATCTTAGAAGCTAAGATTGTACCACGAGCGAAGCGAGAGTTCAAACATAGATTCCTGAGCGTAGCGAGGGTTTCTAGGCATGAGACGCAAAACAACTTCTTTGCCCAGCGAAACACACAACTTATCACCTCACTATAGCGAGGGAAATGGTAGATGAAAGAAAAACAGTTGAACTATAAAACCTTGCGTTCTGAATTTACACCTCATCAATATTTATTCTTGCTCGTACTTTTGTTTTGTGTGATTAAATGATTATTGAAATTATTTTAGTTCTTCGACGAATTAAAACAATTTAATAAACACAATTAGTTAAGATTGTACACTACTACATAACAATTTGATGTCAACAATAATAAGAATAAAATATACCAACGGATTTATATTACATAAATAATGTGCGACAAATCGTTGAACGTGTCGTTGTTTTTTTTTTTCTTCAAAAAAAACAAGTTAGGTGCCCCACAGGCCATCGTCAAGTTCGAATTTCAAAAACCTTTTCGACGCTAGCGTGCAAAAAACGAAGAAAGCCTTTCCGAGCTAGTGAGGAGAAAAAAAAAAATCTGATTATTATTACGTAGTGTAAGTTGACAGTAATGCACTTATTTTAACCGACTTCAAAAAAGGTGGAGGTTCTCAATTCGACTGTATGTTTTATGTATCAGCCACCCGATCATGCATGAACATTCATGTTTATAAATAGCGCCTAAATTTTACTAAGGAGCAATTATTTTAATGGTTGATTTTGCTATTTCTCCAATTCAAGGCGTTTTTCTCTCCATATACTTTGAGTAGTGAGAACCGATTTTTATTATCTCCAGTGTCAAGTCCTGTATAGTGGCGAACTAGGGGATATTTCAATAAAACTTAGCAAATAGACGTAATTCCACATATTTTTGAGGTCGGTTTTTTAGTACTCTGTACTGAGATAATGTTTCTGTCAACTTCTATACAATCGGTTTCTTATTACGATGATTTTGTTTTTATAACATCTGATGGTAAGTTACGGGCCTGTCCATAACAGTTACAGTGCCTCTCAGAGCTTTAAATTGCAAAGATCTGAGGGGCACTGCCACTATGCCCGTCACCCTGAGACATAAGTTGACAAGTCCCATGTGCCTGTAATTTGACCAGCACTCTTACCCTTCAAAACCGAAACACTGTGATGCTGGCATTACTGCTTGGCGGCAGAAATAGGTAAGGTGGAAGACACTACCCTGGATGAACTCTTTCACAAGGTGCTCTACCGCTACTGCTAGTTATTCCTATACAAATAAGTACGTAAGTACAGTCAATGTCCCAAGATGCTTTGGTTAGACTGTGCCCTAAGCGACTATTGGTTCTGAGTAGATAAGTATGAAGAAAGGTGTTCAAACGCAACCTTTAACCTATTTACCGTAAAATTAATTTTCATATGACTTCCTTGTTGCGTCATCAGTGAATGACGTTTTAAGACAGGTCATCGGAGGAGAATCGTTTCGCTGTATGAAATGGTTTATTATAGAATAGAATAGAATACGTTTATTTGCCAGAATGCAGTAATTACAAAGGTCTTAAGTAAAATTAGGTACATTGTATTCAACCTGCAAGCAGATGTGCAAATATTAATGGGATTCAATGTTTCTTTAGTCTCTATAGTTTCTAATTAATGTAATGAATTTGTAAATTCTAATCTAAATCTATTAAATAATGGTGTTTCAAAAAATATAGGATACACTTAAGAATATTTTCTAAAGAATGTGCTAATGTGTCACAGGATGTATTTTAAACGATCGGAAGGGTAAGGGTGCTGGTGTAATTACAGACACATAGGACTTGTCAACTTATGTCTCAGGGTGACGGGCTTAGTGTCAGTGACACTAACATCTTTGCGATTTAAAGCACTGAGTGGCACTGCAACCATTATGGATACGCGTGTCGCTTACCACGAGATGCACGACTTGATCGTCCCGTCACTTGATATTATGAAAAAACAATTAAGTTTGTTTACCACTTTTCTTCAAACTGATCTACTCATAACCTAATAATCGGTTAGGGGATCCGGTAATCTAAGAATAGAATAGAATGTAATTTGCCAGAATACAGTAATGATAAAGGTCTATTATACTATAGATATATGCCTGTAAAAATATACTTAATTTCATTAAGAAAATATCCCTAATATTGAGAGCTAAGTCCAAACTCATAGTGCCACGATTTTGTTTAACCAAAGCAAACGACTCTTTTATGGCGAACTATATAGGGTTTTACAACAAGATTATGGAGCTTATATTAAAATTACCATTGCCTAAATATAATACCTACATTAAGAATATTTTAATTGAAAAGTCACGTTACAAAATTGCTAGATACTTGTTAGATAAAGATGTATGGGAACACGATATTCCACACAAAATTGATTCAAAATGTGTTCCATAGCATTTAAGTTTGTGACGGTGTGACCTCCTCACACCGTCATTTCACCTCTTTGTATCGCCTCTCTCCTCTTGTATCTTATCGTTTTTTTTATTTTACTTGTATTTAATTATTAAATTTGAATTGTTCCATCTTCCTTCACTTTCTCGTTTTGTTTTCGTACCACGGTCACTCCAAGCTCGACCGCCACAACAGTCAGAGCTGTTAAGAAGCTAATCATGTGTAATAATTTATAAGTCTACACCCTTCGTGTATCTATTTCTGTAATTCAGTTTCTCGGCCCATTTAGGGGTAAGTGCCTTAATAATAAAGTGTAGGGAGTGTTTTATACTGTTATACCTGTTTTTTTACATTTACCTTTATATTGTAACAGCCTTTCTTTAAACCTTACTTCTTTAATAAATTTTGTGGACCGGAAGTTTCCCATTTCATTGCCGTGAACCTGTTCACGGCTAGTTAGGGTTACAACCCTTTCTAGTTTATTTGAAAAGAGCAATACCTAGAGCTTCTTGCTCATTCTTCCAGGGAAGTCAGCATAGTGGAAGAGCAGTCCCATATCATTCTACATAAGTTTTGTTTATAATTCCCCTACATATCAACCTCTTGGTTATGCGGGCACTATGACCCCTGCGAGCAAACCCGCACAAAGACCATCTAGGTCAGGTCCTAACCCCGGATCAGCCCGTTTGCATGGACTTCACCCGGATCTCTGTAATGCTAGTGCCTTACGTGAGTCGCCCCGGGTACACGTACTGCATCCTCCCTATTTTCCAGACAGGTACCGAAGCTGTAGGCGTCCTAATGAGCTTCCGATTCGATTTATATTATGAAGAAGTTTAAATCGTAAATGTGACCGGGTTCAAAGAAGATATTGCCTGATTGGGAGCTTCGTAGGCATGTACATATATGTCAGAAGTTAAATAAATGGTTGAACGGAGTATAACACTAATATTATAATATATAACTGAAAACAAATACGAAAGTTACTAAATATTATTACATGTATTGAATGTATGAAATATACTGCGTTTGTTACACATTTATACAGAAACTAGAAAGGACTGCCATTACTGCCGCAAGATGCATAATGTTAGCAGGTAAGTACGAGGTTCATTCCCACGAATATATTTTGAACTTGCCTACATATTACATAAGTGTGTATTTATTTGTGAAAAAATGTATAGCAAATAAAAAGAAACCAATCTCATTGTTAATTGTTTTTTTCTACTCTGTACTTTAATCTGTCAATTAATATAATTTCACAAACCAATATCAAAGACGCTGTTTTTATTTCTGATTCAAAATTATATTATCTATGATACTCGCCACTGAGCTGAAAAATCTTCATTAAAGTTCTGTACACAGAACCATAATGAGTATTCTGCCGTCGACTACGATAACTAATTTTAACTGTTTTTAAAAGAGATTTTTGTGCTCTATCTTATTCTATTTAAAACGGATAGTTGATCATTGTCACATAGCCGCGTTTTAATTAGTGAGTTGCAGTATTATAGTACTATAGACAGAACATTCAAGAAAAGTGCGTCATATTTTTGCTAATTATAACATCAACTAGGACGTTACTCAAACGCTATACTGCTTCCTGTTAAAATGGCCTAAAAGTCTTGCCAAAACCAGGCCATAAATCTTTATAAAAAAAAAAAATGATTGGTTAAAATCTTAGACTATGGAAACTAAAGGACATGTTATGTTGACATATTTATTCGCTCTGGACCTTTTGGAGGGAAGTGTCGTTTTTATTTTGACTTTCAATGATTTTGTGAAATATAGTTTAAAGTGGAATAGGATAGTGCTATTGTGCCTTAATCGAAGATTAAAACGCGAAATGTTTCATGTTTAGGCTTTGGCAAAGCCATCAGCCTAAACATGAAGTTTAATTATGTTTCTGTAAACATGGCCGCCACAAAGAGGATAGGCAATTTGAGGCGGCGTGCTTGGATTGACTCGGGATTCCATAAAACGGGCCGATACGGGTATTTAGTTCGAGATTCGTATAATTTCGCGTTTTAATCTTCGATTAAGGCACAATAGCACTATCCTATTCCACTTTAAACTAGAATTCACAAAATAATTGAAAGTCAAAATAAAAACGACACTTTTCCCTCCAAAAGGTCCAGAGCGAATCATAAATGGGTTAAAAATTAAAATAAAAAACAATTAAACATCAAACACTCACTACTTACTTATTTTATTTCTAAGAACTATTATGTTACGTAATAATATACTTAATGCATTTTATTTTGTCAATTTCAGTGTAAATTGTTTTCCATATTATAGGGTGAATCATAATGATGTGTCCAAAATGTACACAAAGGGAATAATTGAGCAAAAAAAATACAATTTGAATGGTAGTTTCCTATTTTTGACAATAATAAACGTCTTTTCAAACTGTAACCTGATAAAACTTTATCAATTCATATTTTGCAATAAATGCCGTTATGTGCAATGATTACAATAAAAGATTATGTTTATGTAAGGTCGTAAATAATTTTGTAACACTGGTAACACTATCGAGATCAAAATAATTTTTTGTCGACTCCTAAAAAGGAGGAGGTTCATAAATTGTTTTTCTTTTTTCTTTTTTTTGTAGGTATGCGCGATTATTGAATTTGTAAACCGATTTCGATGATTCTTTTTTTGTTGGAAAGAAAGTCCCATGGTATTGGTCCTATTTGAATTTGAAGACAATATTCCACCTCAAAGGGTGGTAAACTATGGAATGAATACGGTTTCGCGCACTTTCCGATTTCTATAACACTTGACAAATACATGTAATTCCACGACCTTTTGAGGTCAGTCTTTTTTTTTAAAAGTTAGAATTATGCCGCCATTTTGTCATGTCACATGTCATTCTTGCTTCGTTTCTCGAACTCGAATGTTTTCTTGCCTCTGTAGTGTATTTGTTAAATTATTGTGTATTGTTGTTAAAGTTTTTGTTCATTGTTAAAATTTTGTAATAGATAATTAAAATTGTATAAAATGAGAAACTTCTCTTAAAAATTGAAGGCTTAATACACCTGCATTCTTAGTTTGAAAATGACGTTTCTTTGTTTACATTTTCGACATCTAATTATGATTCATACTATAGAGTGTGTAATTTAATGTTTCTACTACGCCTTAAAAAACAAAGTGATACGTTTATACACGCTGGACTTGGACTCTAGGTTTTCATCATTGAGAAAAGCACATAGTGCACAAATTCCATTAGTTTCTGCACTCTCCGTGGGATCGTGAATACTGTAGTATCTGTGCCATTTGAAATACTCATAGTATTTGTTTTTGTCGTGAATAAGCTCGTTCATCAGTGACGCCAGGTCCTTTGGTTTTAAATCGTTTGCATATATATACGATCCCGGAGGCAAGAATCTAAAATAAATAAGCACAAAATTAGAATAAAGGCAGTGGTCGCTTAAGTAGAGGTTTTCAGGTTCGCATCTTTGAGTTTGTGCGAAGTTTAATTTGTAATTTACCATGAGCTTTTCGGTAACAGAAAACATAGTGCACGTCGAAGAATGTTTACAACTCTCGAAAAACGTGTGGAGCCCCGAACCCGCATTGTGTCAGTGTGGCGGATTATGTCCCAAACCTTCGCCTGAGAGAAGACTCGTTGCCAGTTTTTGTTATTTAATTATTTATTGTACAGAAAAACACAAATCACATTTGGAAAAACGGAAAACACAAACACAAGGCGCTGCTTATTTCTACAAGAAATTTCTTCCTGCAGACCTTAATGCAGGACAACATAATCACCATCACGGGCTTACGTGCACAACAAAACAAAATTAAGTTTTGTAATAAAATAATAATAATAAAAAAACAGCAAAAAATATTAAATTACTACGGACTATAACATACTTAGTTATATACATATTTCATATTCAGACGATAAATAGTTCTCCTTGAATCTCATGTGAAAGATAGCTAAGGATTTACTGTCATGTACAGTAATGGGAAGTGCGTTCCAAAGTCTCACCGCATGAACAGTAAAGGAGTGAGAATAAAAACTGGAATCGAATGATGGAATAGATAATAGGGACCTAACGAGAGAGCGACAAGGCTTATCCTGGGACCTAAGAAAGCTGAAACGCTCTTTCAGATACCTGGAAGTCAAAGAATTATTTAGAGCAGTTAATTTTATTAATTATGTTAGGTATAATAAAAAGAATCGAGCGTCTATCTTCGACGCTCTGGAAATGTGGTGCTGGAGTAGAATGCTTGGGGTATCGTGGACAGACTTTCGTTCAAACGCCTCCATACTCCAAGAGCTCGGCATCAAGCTGCGTCTGTCTACTATGGTGCAAACTTGCATCCTAAAATTCTTCGGTCATGTCTCAAGACGGAATTTTGACTCCACGCAGCGTCTTGTTGTGCAGGGCAGAGTGGAGGGCACTAGACTGCGCGGAGGGTCACCCATTTGATGGACCGATCAAATAAAATCTGCAGTGAGCTGTCCTTTACAAAAGTGCACGAGGGAGTCCACTAACAGAGAGAGATGTCGTGAGGCAAGCCACATCAGCTGTTAACAAACGTACTCCGTGATGACCACGACCACTCTGTCAAGAGTGATACGAAAGAGAAGAAGAAGAAGAATAATAAAATTACGAAACATAAATTATAATCTATCCAAGAAAGATTTTCAACTAGGTCAAAGTAAATAAATCATAAACAAATAAATACCTTTATTCTGATTTAGTTACGTTAAAATTATCTCTATCGTTATTAAATTTTTATTCAATGCCAGAATGTTTCGCCATCGTGATTTTCAATTGTTTTTTGTTAAATTACTCCACAAGTTTGTTGTAATTCTTCACAAAAGTGGAGAAGAAGAAGAGGAAGCCCACCAGCCGTAACCAGTGTGGCACAACACCGACATGACCGAACTTCCTGCTCCGTTCTGCAACACCGACGACGCTGCTGTACCTGCCGCGACTACATTACTCCACGAAGTCTGAGGAGATAGTGGAGTACATCAGCCATAAAGCCAAATACACCCTGAGTGTCAAGCGGTTGGAGTCCCGCCACAGCGTGAATTTTAATTTGTTTGTGGTGAGAGTACCGACCGAACATCCATGAAGAAGAGTTTTGGCCGAAGGGTGTCATGTATCGGCGATTCCGCGGCCGGTTACCTGACACCAGATTGCGCCACACGTCGCCGACAAGTGGAATTCGTGTTGATTAGTTAGAAATAGCGTTTTATTATATTGTATGTATGTTAGTCCTTAAGGCATAAATATTATATGGATCACGTGGCCTGAAATAAATAAATTAAAAAAAATAATGTATTAAGGAATTTTTTTCTAAGTGTTCGATCTTTGTATTAATAATTATAACAAACAAGTGGAGTAATTACACAAAAAAATAATTGAATGTCAAGGTGGCGAAACGGTCTGACATTCAATAAAAAAATAATTACAGTTAATAGCGACATCTCTAGCCAGGGCTGGTAGCTGTCCGGGCGGCGTCGTGGTGAATGTTCACCGATCCCACGGCGCCGACTCAACCGGCGAGAGGGAAACCCGAGGGGGTTTTAGTGGGGTAGGCCCTCCAGTCTGGAAAGAGAGTCTCCACATAACCCCTGAGTCTCCCTGGGCTCAGGGGTATCCATAAAGATTTCCCCCCGTCAAAAAAAAAAGGGCTGGTAGCTGTAAGGGTACCTAACTCGATGACGAAATACTTTCATAGATTTCTCATAGATAGCACTACGGCTAAAAAGTCGTTGAAAAACCAAATAATATTCGTGAAATCCGCAGGTTCGTTCCGTGGCTTAGTTGACATAGCGTCTGGCACAGTTTGTTAGGAAACGTCGGTTCGATCTTTGGATTAATAATTATATCATAATTTTTACAGCTATTATTATAGTACATTAATTTTGCAACAGATGTAAATAATTAGATACAACAATAGTAGTTGCAGCTGTTATAGTAAATGAACGATTATTGATCAACACTCCAATAGCGCAAAGCTTCTTGTGAAAGAGTGCGTCTAGGGAAGCACTGCCACCTTACCTGTTTTTGCTGCCAAGCAATGATGTAAGCGTTATTGCGTTCTGGTTTCGAAAGGTAAGGGTACTGGTGAAATTACAGGTATATAGGACTTTTCAACTCATGTCTCAGGGAAACAGGCGCAGTGGCAGTGCCCATAATCTATGAGATTTAAAGCTCTGAGGGACACTGCAACTGTATGGACAGGCGTGTCACTTACCATCAAACGCACGACTTGTTCATGAAAAGAAATTGAATGTTGCGTCATCACCGTTATTACGGGTATTTTCAAATTTTAACAATGGCAACACATGTGGTTGTGAAGTATAATGGATTCGCTCTGGACCTTTTGGAGGGAAAAGTGTCGTTTTTATTTTGACTTTCAATTATTTTGTGAAATCTAGTTTAAAGTAGAATAGGATAGTGCTATTGTGCCTTAATCGAAGATTAAAACGCGAAATTATACGAATCTCGAACTAAAATACCCGTATCGGCCCGTTCTAAGGAATCCCGAGTCAATCTAAGCACGCCGCCTCAAATTGCCTATCCTCTTTGTGGCGGCCATATTTACAGAAAAACTTATTTTTATGTTTTCGGCTGATGGACTTTGTTTCCATGGCCAGAAATAAATTATTAAAAAAAAAATGAAGTGTAATGAGAAAATGGCGGGTTTTTGAAGTTACAAGTACAGTTTTTACAAAGATTTACGAAGAAAGAAATAGCAATGAAGAAAGTTAGAATTATATTCCTTATTTTAAACCAAATTCCAATAATTCAAAGTTTTTGTTCAAAGTAACAATAATGTGATTGTAAGTTAAAGTGAAAAATATGTATTGTCTCTCGCCGCTTGAAGGTTAATTAAGAGAAAATTAAAACATAATGTTGTAGAACCACAATGGAAAATATTTAATGAGGATCCCGATAATTAAACGAAGACATGACTCAAAAGACCTTCTATCCATGCCATTGACTTGCAATTATATGGACGTCGGGTCCGCGCTAAAACGTGTCCGAACTTATAGGGCGTTAAAATCGTATACAGAGCGTCATTCACGCTTTAGTCTTCGTTTGTTCGACTGACAGCGAAGCAAGCAAAATTAGACAGTACTGCGATGACATTACAATTTAAATTCAACGTTTTAGCTTTTTCATATTCCTTTACATGTCACTACTTTTAAATAGATTGAGTTGGGACGTTTTTTTCGTGGTTTTTGTATTAGACCCGTCGTCCATTTATTTGTAAGTCAATGATCCATGCCAAAACTCTTAATTAAAAAAAAAATAAGTATAATGGTGCATTTACAGCAAGTCATCAGGTGACCCTAGCTTGCCCACCGAAGGCTACAAGCTACCCTGTGTAAATTCGCCATAAATATAACCACGTGGTTACGCGGTTCATGGTTCGTTAATTTGGTTTAAGAACACGCGGTCAATCATCAGGCGGCAATAAAATTATAAGCGTGCTTGTGTGCTTATAATAAAAAGCAACCTTTAAAGTATTTTTCGTTGAAATTTAGACAAATGTTACGGGGCCAACGGTTATTTTAGTTCATCGAGTATGTAACCAGAATTAGAGACCAATTCTGGTATATACATATATAATACATACATTACTAGTAAGTAATTCACCAGTGATACATCACTTATAAACATCAACTCTTGTTTGCACTGAAATATAGAAGAGCCAACAAATGACCTGTGTGTACGTCTCCGTATATTACAAAAATATTCTATATTTATTGTAATAAAGATAATATGTCTAACAATGGCGTGCTGTACCATTCGGTGGTGTGGTGGAAAACAGCAAAACATCTAATTACAAAACAAACGAAATCAAATTTCATCGGCAATTAAATATTAATTAAATATGTAATTTTGCAATTTTCGTCCATTATAGCAAAGCTCAAGTTAACTGGTCGATTTGAAGTGAAACAGTTGACGACTCTCGTCATTTGTTTCGAACTCGGGCTAGCCAATCGGAGCGCAGTTGTCACAGTAATGATATGGCAGAATAGTTTTCAAACAAATTAAATGACATTTCTTCTCTATTTCTGGTTTTAAACTAATATTATAGATTTTAATTCTCCTAGAACTGTTTATTGTTTCCACAGCAGTAATGTAAGCATTATTGCGTTCCGGTTTTGAAGGGTAAAGATGCTGGTGAATACAGTTACATGACACTTGTCTACTTATGTCTCAGGATGACAGGCGCAATGGCACTGCCTCCTGTCACCAGACGCACGACTTGTCCTTGCTGTCACTTGGTATAATAAAAACATAAAAGTCCATGTCAAATGACTCCAGGATTCATGCAGTTTAAACAAGGACTTATTTAGAACATATTAAGCAACTACAAATAAAGTACTTGAAATTGTTGGTGGATAAAAATGTAAAGGAAAATGTGACTAAAACTATGTAAAATTATTCTCGATTTTTTTATTATTTTTTTATTTATTTATTAAGGCTTTGGCAAAGCCATCAGCCTAAACATGAGTTTAATTATATTTCTGTAAATATGGCCGCCACAAAGAGGATAGGCAATTTGAGGCGGCGTGCTTGGATTGACTCGGGATTCCTTAAAACGGGCCGATACGGATATTTTAGTTCGAGATTCGTATAATTTCGCGTTTTAATCTTCGATTAAGGCACAATAGCAATATCCTATTCCACTTTAAACTAGATTTCACAAAATAATTGAAAGTCAAAATAAAAACGACACTTTTCCCTCCAAAAGGTCCAGAGCGAAGCCATTATTCTCGATTTGTATTACGTATTGCCAGTTGAAGAAAACTTCAAACTATTTATTAGCTTTGTAGGAATACAGAAGGGATGAGTTTGAAAATTGTGCTTAACATTCTAATTCCACTAGATCTGTTAACAATAAAGAATATATTGTACCTACAACTATAAATAAATTACTTTGGTCAAAGAACTAGAAATTATTCAATATTTGCGACCTTACCTATTTCAGCCGCCAAACGGTAATGTCAGCATTAGGTCATTATAGGACGATAAGTTTACAAAGAATACAATAATTGGTACAATAGCTTGTAATATACGGAAAATTTTGGTTGTCATACTTTTGTCACCTATAGTTTGCATGAAATGGTACTCTTCAAACAAATCGGATAACAATGAGTATTTTATAGCGTCTCGGCTAATTATGTCAACATTTTTTTTTTATTTGTTTCTTTATATTTTCTGCATAAATATTACAAGAAATGCTTAATGAACCACATATTAAATGTAAAATTCAAAAATAAAGCAAGACAATTGTGTTAATTTTAAGTTACAGTAAACACCGGAATGTACCGTAGTTGACATCAAAAAATACCTACGCAATATCTTATTTTAATCAATAGTTTTGGCTTGGATTCAAGTCCTTTGAGCCATGTCTACGTTTAATTACCGGAATCCTCAGTAATATTTTCCATTATAATTCTAATTCTCATACATTATGTTTTCACCTTCTCTCAAATAACTAAGTTCACTTATTTGGGTTTTTTAAAGAGTCTTTTAAGCGGCGGGAGTCAATCTTTCTGCTTTATTTTAACTTAAATCACATTATCTTCTATCACTTTGAACAAAAACTTTGAATTCGTAATTAATGGAATTTTCAGGTTAAAGACTTTTGTAATTTAGTTTAAAACAAGGAATATAGTTCTAACTTTCTTCAACACTACTTCTTTTTTCGTTTTTTCTTCATAATATACTTAAATAAAAGTAATCTCTGTAAAAACAAGCCATTTTTTTCCTACGCAATATCATTCATTCCAGTCGTTCAAGAAAATTGTAAATAACAACAATGTTAACAACAAAATTCTTGCGCCCGACGAATAAGAATTAGAGTGAGATATTGACGAAACTTTGTTTAAATTTCGTTCGTTAATGAAATTTCGTTTTCAAGAAAGAGAGAGAGAGAGAGAGAGAGAAGCGCTTTCGAAGCTTGTTTGTCCCGAATGTACTCGATGATCTCGAATTCGCTTTATATACTCCAGGAGCATATAAGCTACAAGCTTCTTGCTGTGATTTCTCATCCTTTTCACACTTCGTGTCTAGTACAATTAATGCAAAATAAACTCCCAAAACCGAATAGTTATAATTTAAATATATTTTATTATATATTTATTTAAAAAGACGCAGTGTGCGTGCTTTTATATGTTTTTCATTGCTTTATCTTAACAACTATCTGATATTAACATACAAAACTGAAATTAAAACTATCTCTCACCAAATGCGCGGTACATACGCGCGGCTACAGCGCCACTGAATTTGCGAACGTGTACAAAGGTTTACTCGCTGCGAATCATTACAGGAAAGGACAACTCAAATAATTTCAAAAGCTGACACCTAACTACTTTTACCACGGAGGAAAAAACAATAGAAGCACCTTAAAGGCCGGCGCAGACTGACGTCGCGGCACGGCACGGCATGCCGCGGCACGTCGAAGCGCGTCGCGGCATGCCGAAGCGCGTTGCGGCATGCCGCGGCACATTCGCTGCGCGCCATTCGCCGAAATCGCCGCCGCACTAGTTTCAAACCTTATTTCAATTAGTTTAATTGTCATAATTCTGTGACCGACGTGACTTGCGGGACGTCTGTGGAATGAAACGGCATGCCACGACGTGCCGCGGTATAATTGTATCGAAATAAAGTAATATGAATTCTAACCTCGATGAAATAAGGATAAAAATAACTTGATCAAAAATAAAATCCTTTGCCGTGCCGTGCCATGCCGCGACGTCACTCTGCGCCGGCCTTAAGCCTCGACTACTCTCAAAACTGCTACCGCTCATACTCACATTCACTGTCAAAATGTGAGCACTATAAAATCATGGTAATGATTGGTCGTAGTTTCTAATGATGTAACAAATTCTGGACTGTTTGTCATTCAATGTGCTGCCATCTAGCTCTGCAGTAACTGAACGATGACGAACGATGAACGCCTATTAACGCTCTCCAAAAAAAAAGTCGAGCATATTGCAGTGGTATAAGGTTTATTTTTGTTTCTTATAATAAAAAATCTGTTACGACAAACAGAAAATAAAAGGACAAAATCAAGAGCGCTCCAAAGTAGCAAAATATGGCATTTCTCCGTGATTTTCAAAGTTTTACGCGAGATAATTGACTCGACCTAAAATGGCGGACTAAGCTCAAACATGTAGCACTCCACAAACTGTTGGCTCACGTGGCATGCCCACTAACCACTTCTATTGTGTTTATTGTTCTGTGATATTGATAATGGAATTTCTCTCAATATATTTTATTCTAAAAAATGAACTTGCCGTTAACCACTACCTAGTCTTGGAGCAACGAAAGGATCTACGATGGAACGAGCTCACTCAGAAGATGCCATTCAGTCGCACCATTGCATTGTAGTAGAAGAGCTCCTTGTGAAAGAGTTAATCCAGGGAAGTACTGCCATCTTACATTTTTCTGCCGCCGAGCAGTAAAGGGTGCTGGTGAGGATGAATCAGAGGCACATGAGACTTATCAACTTATCTCTCAGGGTGACGGGCGCAGTGACAGGCCCTTCAGATTTTTATGTTTTAAAGCTTTGCGTGGCACTGCAATGGTTATCGACAAGCGTATCGTTTAGCATCAGACGCACGACTTGGTCGTCCGGGTTGTATGTGCTCGGAAACACAGTCTCTGGCAGGGAATTATTAGGCTGTACACATAACAAAAAAAGACGACAGACGCTTAGTACGCCTGAAGGGAATAATTGTGGAAGACCACAATATCGAATGCTAAGGCAAAAATCTGCTTTATATCAAGTAAGCAGTCCATTGGCAGTGTAGCCAGATCTGATGTGGGTAAGATGAGTTTTCTGGCGAAGAAAACGATTTGCTTTTTTTTAATAGTTTCGACTAGATTCAGTAAAACTCCCGCAAACCAATAAGTTACATTACAGACACGTCATAAAACACCTTTGACAATTTCACCAAAAGGTGCCTAAACAACAAGAGAATAAGAATAATGTTTACAGAATAATGTAAGAATAATGTAAACAGATTTTTATTTTTATGTTTCACGACCATATTAATGAAAAAAATTAATATGATTATTATAATTATTAATACAAAGATAAAACACTCAGAAAAAATTCCTTCGATCCGGTCGATTCGAACCGACAATTTTTTTTTTGTGAAATGACTCCACTAGTTTGTTATAATTATTAATACAAAGATAAAACACAAATACAAAGACACGACGCAAGCACATAGAAAAATTCGTGAGGTCCGTTGGTTCGTTCCGTGGCTTAGTTGGTATAGCATCTGGCACGGTATGCAAGAAGGCGTCGGTTCGAATGCGACCGGATCGAAGGAATTTTTTCTGAGTGTTTTATCTTTGTATTTGTACACAAAAAAAAATTGAATATCAATTCAATAAAAATTTAATAAATATGACTAATTTTTTTTGCGAAATTACTCCACTAGTTTGTTACAATTATTTATTGTTACAATAAAAACTTAATTGCAATTACTGCAAGTGACATCTCTAGTCAGCAGCTCGTAACTGTAAAGGTACCAAAAATTTAGCCGGTTTTTGAAGTTACGAGTACAGTTTTTAAAAACATTAATTTTATTTTAGGTATATTATGAAGAAAAAACCAAGAAAGAAATACTGATGAAGAAAGTTAGCACTATATTCTTTATTTTAAACCGAATTACGAAAGAGTTTATCCAGAAAATTCCACTAATTACGAATTCAAAGTTTTTGTTCAATGTAACAATAACAATCATAAATGTCGTGTAAATAAATGTCCTGTCGCTAAAAAGATTATTAAGGAAGCCCAAACAAGAGAACTAAGTTATTTAAGGGAAAATGAAAACATAATCTTGTAGAACCGCAATACAAAATATTTAATGAGAATCCCTATAATTACACAAAGACATGGTTCAAAGGACTAGTATCCAAGTAAAAAAAAAATGTAAAGGTACCTGAGTGAAGAAAAAACTTTCATAGATTTCTCATAGATGGCGCTACTGCAGAAAGTCGTTAAAGAATCAGAAATAAAGATCTGCAAACAAACACATGGAACAATTCGTGAAGTCCGTTGGTTCGTTCCGTGGCTTAGTTGGCATGGGTTTTCTGGGAGACGTTAGGTTGAATCCAAACGAATTGTAGTGATTTTTTTCTAAGTATTCCATCTTTGTTTACTAAAATTTAACAGATATTTATTCCTACCTATTTCACTATATATTACACGCAGATACTCGAAAGACAATCATTATGTTAATGCAGACATATAGCTTGTTTTCCATGGCGGCTTGTATTTAAAAAACTTTTTAACCGAAGGATTCCAATATTGTAACCATTCCGCCACTACCCGGGATTGTTTTTAATTTATTTTAAAAATAATAAAAAACTATTTTCATATGATTCTAGTGTTAATTGTTAGGTATTTAAATGCTCGTCACCTTTAAATATGTTTTGTTTCTTAATAAAATGAATATACAAAGTGGTTAAGAGTTAAATTGTAAAACACTATGAAAATTTCTCAAAAGTATTCAGAGTACTCGGAAGTTAGCAAATAAAGTCGTCGTATTACAATTATAACTGTAGTCTAAACAAAAGCTACTTAAGTGCTGTAGCTTAATTGGTTCTCGAGTTTCAAGTGTTTATATTACACGCGGCGTAGCGCGGCTCCTAATGTAAACAAAAAAAAACTGTAGACGTGGCGCGATGACATAAGCTCGCGCCTGATGTTGGTGGTTATAAGTAATATAATATTGAGTAGGTAGTGAAAACACAGAAATTTTCGTTCCTTTTCCGTTCTAAAACTCTTAATAACTTTATTATAATTCTGTGAAGATCAGACACGAATCCAGAATTCAGATCAGCCATATAAATATCTTATCAAATTGCAGGACAAAGAAAATTCACGTACACCAGCAGCCGCTCCAGAATTTATGTCGTCCTGGAAAAAATGCGAACTAAGAGCGAAATAAGGCTCGACTTTTATTTAAATTTGAAATACAGACTGCGATTGTATTTAACAAGCGATTGTTTCTAGATAAAAAAAACAATATCTAATTTTGTAGTCGCAAACTGTTATGTATTTCTTTATTTAGTAATTTAAATGACTCATCCGAAGAACTGAGTCCGATGTGATTATATAGCGAAAAGAGAATAAGTACGTTACAAGAATAATTTCCTTATTCAAAATAAGGCCTACGTAAAGGTGTTTTGAGAATTTATATATCTTATTTCATTTCGGAAATATAAAATCGAACAACAGTCGATCTGACATCCACAGCGAAGAAGAACGAACGAAGTGTACTGTGTCCCGAGAACAAGTAGTCTTGCACATAGATCTTTGTTCTACGGATGAGTCGTAATTGTGTGCGTACTGTGTCTTATACAGAATAAATTATTTCTTATTCCATTGTATTCATAAAAATTTTTTTTTGTGTAAAATTTTTGAATTTAATTTGAAATTTACCATGAGCTTTCCGAGGAAAATATAGTGATGAACCTGCACATCGAAGATGGTTCACAACGCTCAGAAAACCTACGGAGTCCCCAACCCGCATTTGGTCAGCGTCACGGACTATGGCCTAAACAAGTGCTAGACCCATGCCCAGCAGTGGTATACGTATATGGGTTGATAATGGTAGTGATGATTGAGTTTGTAATGGTTCTTTAAGATAAATTTAAAGTAACTCCGTAGATGACTTACGACCAATGTGCAGGAAGACCATTTTTTCCAATTTACACCGAAACTACAATAGTCCAATGCCTTTATCTAGCCGAATAGGGAATAGGTATAGGTGAGAGAGAGAGAAACGACTTGCAACTCAACAAATGCCGTTGTTTTAATATTAAAATACAAACCTAATACAACGAGTATATTCAATGGCGGAAGTCATATATTGAAATCGTAAAAAGGGTAACCACAGGACAAGCTCAGTCCAGTGTAGTACAAACTGTTACCAAGCCACAATACCTTTAGATTATGGCATCATATATACATGTAAAAATTGTTATTTTAGATTTTTTGTAACTTCTAAGTAATGCCAAATACATATACCAGTATAATTCAAACTAATATTATAAACACCAAAGTAACTTTGTCTGATACGTTTTCACGTCTAAGCCGCTGAACAAAATTTGATGAATTTAGGTGAAGACATAAATGGGACTTAGGAGAAGGGACATAGGCTACTTTTTGGCACAAAAAATAATCTAGGTGTGAAACAAGGGATTAAAGTTTGTATAGAGAATCAATCATTTCTAAAGTAAATAATACCTACAGTAGGCTTATTCTACGCAGACGAAGTAACTCAACAGAATGGTAGATGGCTTACAAACAATGTGAGGGGCGACCATTTTTTCCAATTTACAACAAAACGACAATGATCCATACCTATAACTAGCCGAAGAAGGAAATGGTTTCTCGACGTCGTTGCTATTATTATTAAAATACAATCTCAACACAATGGCACCACGGCATCACTCATACCGCTTTCACCTCCCTCCCGGGCATGATCTACCTTGGCAAACTTGGAAGTGCATAAACAGGCTACGGACCCAAGCCGGCCGAAGCAAGGAGTGCATGCACGGCTGGGGTGGCAGCTCGGAGAGCTCATGTCTGTGTGGTGTCTCTCCCCAGACAATGGCATATATTTCGTCCTGCCCTGTGTGTCTCTACGCCTGCACACGCAAGAACCTATACAACACCACTGATAACGCTGTCTCAATCGCTAAATATTGGTGCTCAAACAAGAAAGAATGCCGGAATTCATTTATTGAAATTCTAAAAAGGGTTACCAACAAGCTCAACCTGGTTTGGAACAAACTGTGACCATTGCACAACACTTTCATCAATGTTCATTCCGGAAGAGTTATTTCTAGAAATATAGCTAAATTTCTGTACTTGTGATGTCAAACAAGTATTATTAGTATAATTATTCATTAAGAAGGAACTGGAGTAGTACTAAGTCTTGTCGACATAAACCTTTAAGGCGTGACCTTGATAGCGGTCACGCGTGGCGTACACTAACCTCCAACATTTGTTGAAGTTTGCTTTCATATACTGAACATGCTATTCGAATGAATACAATTACTTTTTTAGACCATATATAAGTAAATAACAACGATATAAAAATAGAATAACAAAAGTCAGTGAAAGAAACGAACTTGGTATAGTCTGCACCCCCAAACACAATCGGTATGGCGAAGTTCTTTGTAGCAGCTAATACTTTCTCCGTTAAGTAATCTTCGCTCATGGAATTCTCAAACGCCAAGTAAAAATAATGAGTCGCTGAGATCCATTCATAACAAAGATCGCGCGAATAGGTACGATCCCGTGTATTCCAATAGCTGCATGGTGAGGAAAGCTTGTCGTAGTGATCAACACACTGTTCTGTACCAGTGGTACTTATGCTAAGATTGTACTTTTCCAACTCAATAATTAAGTTTTTGACTACGTCTTCCCGTTTGTTAACTGTACGACAATGTGAGACCATCCAAGTCGCAGCCTGGGTTTTACTTCGCAATCTCCGTTTAATATCTTCACTAACTGGTTCCATATCCTTTAAATCTATCCACTTGACATGTTTTGTAGTAGGTGCTATAATTTTGTTGTCTGACTTATTTCTTACTACAACAAATTTCCAAGGGACGTCTGAATCTAGTTTATATGTAAAAGTATAGTTGAAAAATCCATCGTAAATATATGAAATCGGATACATGGCTGGAGCTTCACTGCCCACGAAAATGTATTTCTGTTCTGGTGATCGGACAGGTGGGAAGACTGATCTCGGTCTGCTAGCGCAAACTTCTAATGAATTAAACAAAATTACGTCGAAATAGGAAACGTCTCTGAAAAAGGACCTGTTATAGGTGAAGAAACAATTTTGAAAGCTACAATTATTTTTAATAAAGTACTGTTGTCCCACGGTTCCGTCAAATGCCCTTATCCCATACCACGATAGGATGTAAATCATTTTTTTCTCGCTTTCTATTGTGTAAAAACAAAACATCAACACGAGCGTGCTATACAAAATGTGTCTGCTTCCGGCTACAGTCATTTTAATCTAACTAAATTATTTTAATTCGTTTGATCTCCTTCAGTGAATCGTTAAGACTATCTTTGATAATAAAATGCCATGTTTTATATCAGTTAATGAAAGAATGCTGTCCATTGTTTGTACCATGTTTATCGAGTACCTCGTACCAGCCATAAATAAAGGGTTACTCAACAAGAACTTTGTTTGGTAAATCAAAATAAAACAATAAATTTAGATGACAATGATTAAAATTTTTATTGTATTAATGGGTCAAGTATACGCAGCGGACTTATAGTGACCTACGTGTCCAGTATAATAACGTCTTCAGGTTTCTGCTGGGGCTGCCGTGGCGCTGTAGCGCGTCAGTTATACGCAGAGACACGCACGGATGACTTTTACGCTATAATGTCTCCTCGCCAGCACCAATCGAATCTTGAGCTGAGAGTTGAGGAATCCTAGCGATAACACAATGTTTACCACCACTAGAAAAAATGTATTAATGCAAAGGCAAAGATGGGCAAAGGGTTAAACCCCAATGAACCCGCCCGGTTCGGAAACAGCGAATAAGAAATTTGGTATATATCGCGTTCTTAGGTTTTCGCGATTGTTACACATAGGAAATGAAACTATTTTTCGGGGTTTAAATCGTGTATATTTGTTTTTTCAAACAAACCGACGTTTCGGGCCCTTTACAGGTCCCTTGGTCACGGTTGACTGAGGTGGTACAGTCTTCAACCAGTTATATCTACTATTGATGCAAACCACGCTAATTTTTCACTATAGTTACAATAGTTATTAATTAAATATCTTATTTTTCATTTTACAAAGAAACATTCCAATTTAGGCTACATTAAATTTCACAAATTATTTTATTGAATGAATTTTTTATTAAGTTCTATTTATTATTAATTAATAATAGAAATTAATAGAAATTATAGTAAACATTTATTTGGTATAAGCAAATTTCGATGTAAAAAATCCAAAGAAGCTACTCACAATACCCACCTTGCAATCCTATGGATCCTAATCCTATGTCACTGCTAAGGATGCACAATGCGATTCTGGTTTTACTAAAAACGATTCAAGTACATACGATCTAACGATTTTTTGTATAGAGATATTTCAATGCCATTTTTTAGCGAACCGATTCAATAGAAAGGCAAATTGAGTAGACTAGATCAGAAAGAATAAACATTTTCTAATAAATCACTCAATTAGAACAAAACTCGATTTACAACAAATATTTAATTTGTAAATCGTTTTTGCCCTCTTTGGCATTAATGGGTTTTTACCCGATTAAACCCGGCACTAGCAAAACATCGGGTTAAAACCTGGGCGCTTACCTATCTCTGTAGCAGGGTGCTCCTTGTTCTGAACGATATATCGCTGATGTGGCAAAATCCCTAAGAGCCCAGTTACATGACGCGAAAGTTTTCGCGCGGTCGCTGCATGGCGACCGCCCAGTTACTACGCTTTTACGTGCATTTGTGGCGAATCTGAATTCTATTTACTAGGCAACAACATTTCCACAGACAAGCCAGCCTCGCCCGCGCGCACGCTCTTTTAAGTTAAAACATAAAACGTAAAACGACGAAATTCGTGTCGAATAAACCCGCCCTAAGGGCACTAACTAACTCAAAGTCAACGTCAAAGTCAAAGATTATTTATTCCATAGGTAAAATAAATTTACACTTGAAAACGTCACATTTAAGCTACTGCTCGTTCACTACGCTGACCTCCCTGAGAAGAACGAGCAAGAAACTCTAGGGATTGCTCTTTTCAAATAAACTTAAATGCTATGGAATACACTTTGAATCAAATTTGTGTGGATTCTGGAGCCATGTCGTCTTTCCATACATCTTTATCTAACACGTAGTCTTCAATTTTGTAATATGATTTTTCGATCAAAATATTTTTTGTGTAGTTTTTAAACTTAGGAAATGATAAAAATGGTAAAAACGTATACAGTTCCCCATAAAAGAGTTGTTTACCTTGGTTAAACGAAATCGTGGTACTATGAGTTTGGACTTAGCTCTATGGTTAATATTATGGATATCTTCTTTCTTATCGAAATTATGTATATTTTTACGAGCATATAAAATATTTGAGTAAATGTACTGTGATGCCACAGTCATGATTCCAGTCTCCTTAAACTTTTCTCTGAGAGAAACCCGAGAGCCTAGATGGTACACAGAACGAATCGCTCGTTTTTGCAATACAAATATGGTTTGAATATCTGCCGCTTTACTCCACATGAGAATCCCGTAGGAGATTATACTATGGAAGTAACTAAAGTAAACTAGTCTAGCAGTACTAACATCGGTAAGCTCACGTATTCTGCGGACTGCGTATGCAGCGGAGCTTAATCTGAATTTATAAAAGACGCTACCATTCGCGCCCATCCGAAATACGACTTAAATATTTCATACCTTCTTTAACTCACCTTCACCTACGCTTCGGTGTAAATATTTTGGCGAAGGACCCTTGTTAGGTGCACAAGTCTTTCACTTACGTGTTTCGCTTGCTTGCGTGGCCGATTTCTTTGCGTTGCGTGTGTTTGATATCTAGCCAACGTAAGCAAGCGAAAAACGCTGGTGAAAGATCGTGCACCCGGCATAAATTCCTTGAAACTCAGAGGTCCGTGCCCGGATTCGAACCTACGGCTTCCGCTGGAGAGGCACTAGGTCAAACCGTTGCACTACCATGGCTACTACATGAACAATGGACAGCATTCTTTTCTTAACTAATTAAATTGTCAACCGGTTTACAAAGGAAAATGTTTTAAAATTTGGTATGAAACTATTTTCTCGGCTGACTGACATGGTGACCGTCTTAGACAGCCATGACCGTGGGATCTGTACAGAGCCCGAAACGTTGGCTTGTATGAAAAACAAATAAATATACGCGATTTAACCATGAACTCTCAACAAGACTGAACTTCTTCACCACTGGCCCTTACGTTGGACAAGTATCCACAACTGTGCTGTCATCAGCTTACCAGAGGAGTCTGTTATTAACATACCGTTGATATATCTCACAAAAAGAGTTGCAGACAATACAGAGCCCTGAGGAACTCTATCATCATCGCCTATTGTTCGGAGAAGTAATCCTCTTTAGACAACTCGAATCGATTGTCTGCACAAGAAATCTAAGATTCAATTGTAAAGCTTAGTGGGAAGTACATATGATGGGAACTTGCTTAAAAGGCTTGCGTGTTAGATCCTGTCGAATGCTTCAGAAATGTCCATGGACACCGCAAGAGCTTCGCTATGGCCTTTGATACTCTCGCTCCATAAGTGGATAAAGCGTTCGTCGGAATCAGTACACTAGCGATCACTAAAAAGGCCGTTATTGTCAAAGTACGCCAGGAAACGGAAGTTAACTACACGTTCCATAATCTTGCACGGTATTGAAGTGAGTGTAATAGGTCTGTAGTAGGAGGAGTCGTCTCTACTTTTTTGTAGTTTTTGGTACATGCTACAGGTTTTCAGGTTTCCACAACCTATATACATTTGCAGTGTCAACTCAGGTGGTGTGGGTACGTTCTGCTCGTGAGGACCGTATACCCAAAATTGACAATAGCATCTTTTCTCACCATTGACTTACAATTATATGGACGTCGGGTCCGCGCTAAAAAGTGTCCGAACTTGTAGGGCGTTAAAATCATATACAGAGCGTCATTCACGCTTTAGTCTTCGTTTGTTCGACTGACAGCGAAGCAAGCAAAATTAGACAGTACTGCGATGACATTACAATTTAAATTCAACGTTTTAGCTTTTTCATATTCCTTTACATGTCACTACGTTTAAATAGATTGACTTGGGACATTTTTTTCGTGGTTTTTGTATTAGATCCGTCGTCCATTTATTTGTAAGTCAATGTTTCTCACGTATATTTTTTATGACTGTAAAAGAATCTACATCAAACGTATAACACATCTGGTTTTTAATTTCTTTTTATTTAATGTTGTATTGTTTAAATTCAACCATTTAAACCAGCTTATTTCAAAACAGCTCAGCCTCCAGTTATCGGTCTGAAGTCACGACTAATGTCGAGAAAGAAAACCGATTAGGTATAAACCTATTTGAACTGGTGTGTTTTCAGTTACTATATACATTAGATAATTTAATTACCTAATAAATTATATTAGAAAATACTGTTTATGGAAAAGTAGATACGAGACATATGTTTATATTAAAAAAATATTTAACAAGAACAAAGAACAAAGCCATAAAATTTAAAAAAAACACTTGACACTAATTTGCCACCAAGAACTTTAAATCGCAAAGATCTGAAGGGCACTCTTAGACTATTTTCCATCCTTTATGGGGGCATTGGCAATGCGCCCGTCACCCTGAGACATAAGTGACAAGTCCCTGTAATTTTAGCGGCACCTTAAAACCGGAACACAGCAATGCTGACATTACTGCTTGGCGGCAGAAATAAATAAGATGGCAGCGTTTCTCTGAACGTGCTCTTTCACAAGGAGCTGTACTGTTCATGCACCATATTGTGAACTAATTTAATTCATTCAACATATTAGCGATGTTTATATTAGACTATGACATATTTTGAGGATGGAAGGTAAGAGGTACCGACCTTGCTAATGGCGTCGTTCGCCATAATTTTTATACTATTTTTACAAAACTACCGTACATAGTCAATTTTACTTGACATTGGCGAAATGGATTATTACGATGAGGCCCTTAGAGGATGCAAAAAAATAAAGGAAAGGAGCTGCCTTATCTACGGAATAAACGTCCCTACCTAAACCAAAAATGTCCACCACAAATGGTGGATTTAGTGTTGTACCATAATAATAGATAAGTCAATATCGACATGCAAATGTATGGCTTGAATGTTGAAACTGTTGTTACTGTGTTTTATGTTTGCAAACTTGTGTAGTTTACTGTAATCAAAATATGATTGATACTAGGCTAATTATTACTAGGCAAGTAATGAGCCATTTTAGTCAAAATTAAAAAGAAACTGCTTATTTTTAACGTTAAAACTTGCGTTTAAAAAGCGTGCTTGTAAAGGCGCTTTTCACATCAACGCTTTTAGTTTGACGGTTAAAAAGTCGCTTAGAAAAACGTTTAAGCGCATAGACTTTATGTTAAAAAAAGCTTTAATGCTGAATTAATTTGTTTAGGAAACATAGATGACGCTACTTGAAACTTACATAATGTACGTTGTTAAAAATGAAATTGTTGAGTACCTATAGAACTGACCAGTGACCAACGCTTACGCTTAAAATGAAAAGCGTGCTTATACGCTTATTTTAAAAA
This sequence comes from Hyposmocoma kahamanoa, assembly GCF_003589595.1. Classification (NCBI taxonomy): domain Eukaryota; kingdom Metazoa; phylum Arthropoda; class Insecta; order Lepidoptera; family Cosmopterigidae; genus Hyposmocoma; species Hyposmocoma kahamanoa. The sequence continues at coordinate 703,143 of NW_020653526.1, read as the reverse complement.
GCAGACTTTTTTAAGTGCTTTACGTTTAAACGCCCACATCTAATTGCATGCGAGAGTATTGGGAGTATATGTGAGAGAAGTGTACTGAGAATAATACAATACTTAGTATAATACTAAATTACATAATACTAAGGAGAGTTTACAAGAATAGTTATTTGTACTTAATACTACATTTTTATTTGTGTTATTATATATAACATTATTTTTTTCCTTCCTTCCCTTTTCCCCATCTTTTTTCCCATTACTTTTTCTTTCCTTTCTTTTTTTTAATTTTTTTTCTAGGAAATGAAACTATTTTTCCGGATTTAAACCGCTTATATTTGTTTTTTCGAACAAACCGACGTTTCGGGCCCTTTACAGGTCCCATGGTCACGGTTGACTGAGGTTCAACCAGTTATGTCTAATATTAAAGCAAACCACCCTATTTTTCACTATAGTTACAATAGTTATTAGTTAAATATCTTATTTTTAATTTTGCAAAGAAAACATTCCAATTTACGCTACATTAAGTTTTACAAAATATTTTATTGAATGAATTTTTTGTGAGTTCAATTTATTATTAATTAATAATAGAAATTAGAATAAACTAAAACATATTAGGGGTTAAAGTATGAAATTGCCGTTTTATTGCAATAGGTTCTTTGAATTTTCATAGAATCTTCATGGTTTGAGGTTTTCGAATGAAACTTTTTTCAAATGGTTTCTGTGATTTTTTTTTTTTAAATTTGAAACATTTGAATATCGACTTTCAATTGTTTTTGTTATTCAATTTAGACAAGAAAGATGGATACTGCGAAAATTCGAGTGATTTTTGAATACGAGTTCCGACGCGGAACTAACGCGGCAGAAACAGCCCGCAATATCAATGCTGCGTTTGGAGAGGGGTCTACTAATGAACGCACCGTGCGATTTTGGTTTAAACGCTTTCGTGATGGAAATTTCGACTTAAAGAACGAGCCACGAGGAAGACCGCCCACACAGGTGAATAACGATGAATTAAGAGAGATAGTGGAAGCCGATCCTAGTCAAACTACCCAGGAATTAGCGGCATGGTTTAACGTTACCTTACCCACAATATTGACTCACTTGCGTCAAATCAATAAAATAAAAAAATACGAAAAATGGGTGCCTCATGATTTGACTGATCTGCAGAAAGAAACGCGTGTTGAAACTTGTGTTGCCTTGTTGAACCGGTACAGAAATGAAGGAATATTGGATCGAATTGTAACATGTGATGAAAAGTGGATTCTTTATGATAACCGGAAAAGAAAAATGCAATGGCTGACCCCAGGTCAAATGCCACAACAGTGTCCTAAAGCAAAACTTACCAATAAAAAGGTAATGGTAACTGTTTGGTGGTCTCAGCATGGTGTTATTCACTATAGTTTTCTCCGATCTGGTCAAGCAATAACGGCAGATGTCTATTGTGCCGAACTCCGAACCATGTTGACAAAACTAGCAGTAAAACAGCCCCGACTCATGAATCGATCTTCACCATTATTGCTCCACGACAACGCGAGACCTCACACAGCACGAGAAACCATTTTGACCCTTCAGGAACTGCAGTTAGAAACCATTCGTCATCCTCCGTATTCACCAGACCTTGCTCCAACGGACTACCATTTTTTTCGTGATTTGGACAATTATCTACGTGACAAGAAGTTTTCTTCCCAGGAGGCAGTACAAAATGCTTTCACACAGTTTGTGCAGTCTAGGTCGTCGGAGTTCTATCGCAAAGGCATTAATAACCTTCCCATTAGATGGCAGCAATGTATAGATAATAATGGCAACTATTTTGATTAAATAAATTTGTTAAAAATTTAAAAAATAAACAATTTAGATTTTCAGTACAAATCGGCAATTTCATACTTTAACCCCTATTATTAATTAGTACTGCAGTCTTATGTATTTTTTCTTTTTTTCTTTTTTTTAAATTCTTTTTCTTTTTTTCTTTTTTTACCCTTTATTTCTTATGGATTAGCGACAGGAGAGGGAAGAGGCCTACCTCCAAGATTGGATAACACAATACTAAAAATACTAGGCTGAAAACTCTGGTGAAATCCAAAAAGGCACCGCCAATAAGTCAAAAGAAGAAGAATCTTTTCTCAATTTGTCAATCACAAAGCTGTCACTCAACAACCAAACTTATGGCCGCCATTGAGGAAAAGTAATAATAGATATGTCTCAATCTTAGATATTTTTATTGACAAACAATATGTATCCGATATGAAAGGAAACCAAGCACATAATCCCAATCATGTTTGTTATAGATAACGTAAGCAGAACTACTTTTCAGTCATTCTAACAAATCGCCTTCTACACACAATGGTTATTTCCTTTTGAAATTTTTCGCAGCCGTCTGCCCTGGAGCTCATCTGTAATCTCAGGCTCTCTGATGGGAAAAATTCTAAAGTAAGTATTGAATTTGTGCCTTGTTAAATCACAACCTTGTCATGCAAGCAGCAATCATGATGGAGGGTCTCCCACGTGATTGCAAATGCCGCGCTAGACTACGCGATAGACGGTATGTCTGGAATAGTCAACTGCGCGAAAGTTTAAAAGCGCGATGACAGATTTGTCAAAGCTGGAATGCGCGAATGGTTAATCCTATAATGGAAGATTTGTTTGATTAATTACAAAGGCTACAAATTATCAACTTCCCTCCCTGTGCAAATGAAAGGAAAAGTATTCCAGATTTCATTTGCTTCACACTAGTCTTAGTTGAGATTTTAATAGTCTTAATCAAACAAAACTGTCTTCGATCGTAGGATTGACCAAAATTAAATGTGAACCACCTCTCTTTGTGTTCTACCATTAATATTTTATAAGCTTATTGTAATATACTTAGTTATTGTAATAGCCTGGCTATCCGTAGTACTGGACATCCCAGTTAGGCACATCTCTGTACCTATTTTTTGTGTGTTTTGCAATATAGATACTTATTATATTAAAGGCATTGACTTACAAATAAATGGACGACGGGTCTAGAACAAAAACCACGAAAAAAATGTCCCAAGTCAACCTACTTAAATGTAGTGACATGTAAGGGAATATGAAAAAGCTAAAACGTTGAATTTAAATTGTAATGTCATCGCAGTACTGTCTAATTTTGCTTGCTTCGCTTTCAGTCGAACAAACGAAGACGTGAATGACGCTCTGTATACGATTTTAACGCCCTATAAGTTTGGACACTTTTTAGCGCGGACCCGACGTCCATATAATTGTAAGTCAATGATTAAAGGTATTAAATATCATACGAAGTCGGTTTCGACTGCATGCAGTTAATGCGCGAAGTCGTTACCCGGGACCTCGACTGCATGAAGTTGATTATGGCTTCGCACGTTAACTGCCAACATGCAGTCAATCTGTTAGCAGTCGTAGAGTCGTATTCTAGAACTCCACTCAATACTCAAGTCAGAACTTGAGTATTGCAGTGAGCACTGAAAATCATACTCAAGTCCTTGCCATTAGGGTCGTATTTCCAGTGCCTGAAATCATACTCAAGTCTGCTCAAATCCTAACTTGAGCATTGAGTAGAGTTCTGGAATACGACCCTTAGAGTGCGCCGTGCGTCGCTCGCGACGCTTGAAAATAGCCTGCGTAGCTCGCGGTGCATGCGAAATAAACGGGCGTTGAATGTATCCAACACAAGACACACGATTGCGTGCAATGTGCACCACACGCAGTCGGCCGCAGCCATAGGACGCTTTCAAATTAGACGCTTATAGAAGTACTGCAGTGGCGCGACTGTCGTGCGGCAGCCGCGCGTATGTTGCACTTCAATAACAATAATAACACACTCATAACCCCGCACTAAGAAAACCCTGCATTACGGGTGCCATGCATGACCATGACACACATAGACAACCACAAACTACAAATTGCACCCAAACTCACGGGAGAAATAATATGGGCCATACAAATATTTCTCCCGGCACGAGAATCGAACCCCGGCACCTCTGCGTGGCAATGGTAACCGTTCAGCCACAGAGGCAGTTAAAATAGTGGCACTTAAAACTAATATATAGTTTACTAGTAGCGCTGCAATTACGCTTCTAAATATTGTATGAAAAATAATATTGGTGCGGCAGCCACGCGTCTGTAGCGCTTCCGTAATTTTTATTTCACTAATACGCAAAATGGCGCGCGCGTATCACGACAGTGGCGTATGAACATTATTAGGAAGTGGCGTGACTTCTATTCAACTGTAGCGCTTCTATGAGAGTCTAATTTGAAGACGCCCTAAAACCCTGCGCCCGTGCGCGCTGCACACACTGCACCATAGGTTAAGCTGGCACTGTTAATAAGATACTCAGTTTGTATAAATATAAAAACTAAACAAACACAATTGTTCACAGATACAGAGCGCATAATGTCATGAGATCTTTCGAAGTATCAAAGCGACGTCAGATGTGAATTATGCTAAGAATCCTTCTAGTAACAGACTTCCTTAAAACCCTATAATATTATACCACCAAAATGTGTCGCACGTTCATCACAAACACATTCAAATGGAACAGAAATATAAACATAGGCGTTATCTTTTTCGTTCTGCAACAGGGCCGAATCTTATTGCAGACCGGAATATCCTTACCTCAAAGCTATTCATCACGTCAATGTAATGAATCTACTCATTGAAGAACATTTTTAATTGTGCAGATATTTTGACAACTGGGTCGATTGCAACAGCTCTCAAACATCATTCGTGCTTGATGTATCGTCGCCCGCCCCGATATGTTACCAAACTTGTCTAAAATCCTTATGCATACCTTGCACAAAGGGTTACATGACCCTTTTAAGTTGAAACCATGATTTGGCGCGAACTTATCGCTGTATACGAAGCAATATCATCAGACAACGTGTTTGTGACGATTTGGCTCAAGTATCAACAGTATTGCTTGAAAAAGAAAATATTGACAAACATATTACATCATTTTAAAGATTAGCGTCTTATTGGTTTTGTGATGCGTTACCACAGATGGTTTGAATGTAGGCTACAAGATTTAATACATAAATATCTACTTCTACGTAACAAAGTAACTTTAGTTAATGTAATAATAAAGTTGTACTGCATACTCTAAAATATAGTCTTTATTTTTAGCCTTGGAAATGTCATTTAATTTGTTTGAAAACTATTCTGCCAAATCATTACGGTGACAACTGCTCTCTGATTGGCCAGCCCGAATTCGAAACAATTGACGGGCGTCAATTATTTCACTTCAAATCTATCAGTTTAACTTGAGCTTTGCTATAATGGACGAAAATTGAAAAATTACATATTTAATATTTAATTAGGTACTGATGAAATGTGATTCAGTTTGTTTTGTAATTAGTTGTTTTGCCGTCTTCCCACACCACCGAATGGAACAGCCCCCATTGTTAGAGATATTATCTTTATTACAATAAATACGGAATATTTTTGGAATATGCGGAGACGTACACACAGGTCAGTTGTTGGCGCTGTACTATTTCAGGATTCTTATGTGTAAAAGTGATATAAGGCCCATCTACCTGATGATATGCCAGGGATGAATGGCTCTTATTTTATCTCTATTTCTGGTCATATACTCGATGAGTATAGGTATGAGTGTAGCGTACGTTTTCGTGTAGTAGAGGCGATTCGAAAACGTGACGTAGGATTGAAATGTTCGTGCTTGGGCTTCTGGTCTCAAACTAGGGCATTCCATGTAATCTGAGTACCGGAGGCAACGGAATTCCCTCTGGGGCACTTCCCAGAACACCCAGAGTTAGAAAAGTTCATTTCCTAATTTGGTCCTACCGGGAATCAAACCCGGGACCTCTACATCCAACGCACAGTATAAGCCGTCAGGTCACCGAGGTAGTCGTTAGTAGAAATAGATATGCTAAATTTAGCTGGATATATTATTAACCTAACACAGGGTTCAATACAGCCTGTGTTTAATCGCATCTGCTGTAATAAAAAAAAGTACAAATACTTGTAGGTAAGTAGTTTATTACCAAGGTAGTTAAAATGTTAACCTCTTCTTAGGTTCAAATTGTAATAACTATATTTTAAAACGACGGTGGTGCGACCGAACGCATTTTCTCTTTTTCGCATATCACAATTGAAATAAGTGAGAAAGGGAAAACAAGTGCGACTGCAACGCCACTGCTGGGAATATCTTTCGTATTCTAAAACCTAGGTACATTATTAACATCTTGCCTAGATTAGGCATAATAATACTCATATGCAAAACTCTTTGAATTCATCTGTGTCGTACATAAACAGTCTATTTACAAAATTTAAACAATCCTTTGCAAAATTAGTTTGGATCAGGGTTCGGAGTGATAATTATCATTGATAATTATTTAATCATTAAATTATCATGACAATTATCTTCATAAATAATATGATAATTATCTTCATATTTCTAAAATTAACTGGAACAAAATGTTACCACTATAGTTGGTCTTTTTAGAAGACAGAGTAAAATGACAGTTAGCGCAAACGTGTTGCCCGCTTGCGAGCAGCTAGTGATTGCAGTCGATAAATATTCTATCTATGGAATAAATAGTTGAACTTGTTTCATATTACAAATGAAAAACTTTAAAATGTGTGGAGACATGTTTTAAAGTTTTTCATTTTAATTCCATATAGATAATCATATCTGCCTGTTCTTATTAAAATGTATGTGAATAAAACTTGATCTCTATACTAGTAGGTCACTGTCAAAATAAGAATAAAGAAGGCAATAACGAGATTACTAATCATTAAAGCGTCGTAACATTCACAATTCTGTCATTGTTGGCAAAATTTTATCTTCTTCCACAATCTATTTATAAAACTATCGACGAAGAACTACATAACTATTTAAAATATTATGAAAACTGGCAACTCTACAAATGTCATTTTACTCCGTCTTCAAAAAAGACAAGAATATAGCAATGTCGTGTCTTGTGTTTGTATCAGAGAAGCATCCATACATGTCGAGTGCGTCATGCCAATCGCAAAAAAAAATGAGTCGCATACCCAATCGTTTTCCAACCAGCACTGATAATTATCGGATAATTATGAGCTAATGATCATGATAATTATCAAATAAAATAAATATTTTGATAATTTCTTACCCTGGTCAAGATTCCTAAAAAAAAATAGTCGTCTTCAGATGCACTGTCCAAATTGTACGCGCCAATTTGAAAATAACATGGTATTAATTGCCCACAAGAGCGTACTATCAGCAAAATCGATGAGTTACTTTTTCGAGGGTTTTTTTTACAGGCAATTAGGGTCAGTAGCGGTCAAGCGCCGCTTTCTTGTTGTTGTCAATCAATGGCGTTAGGCTGGTTTCACAGCTGTGCGTACGGTCCGTACGGACTGTCTGCTTGCGGGCGATCCACTTGCATAGAATCCGCTCTGGGGGTTTACTCCCGTAGATATCTGCTCGAAACAATAATTGTCAAATAAGTAATACACGACCAAATCAAAATGTCAAGTATGAAGCTTCATTTACATAATGGGTCTTATAATTTGGTCGAATATTACTTATTTAACAATAATTATTTTGGACAGAAGTCGGACGGAGAATGGGAATAGACCCCCTGAATCGAGTATTAAATTTAGTGAGGATATTCACACGCAAGATTGGCTTGTGTGAACGTGTTCCGTACGGAGCAATCCGCGTTACTGTAAAACGACATTCTAACGTTGTGACGGGTTACTCCGCTCCGGTGGTCGGCGCGGACGGTCCGCACTTCTCTGAAACCAGCCTAAGGGCTAGGTCCTGTATTATAAACAAAAGACTTTCACAAAATAAGGTTCAATTTACATTGCCGCGTCACGGCATGGAAGCAAAGTTTTGTAACAAAATTGTAAGTATGTATACATATATATAGCACATCGAGTATATAACCAGAAATAGAGACGAAATAAGGGCCATCCATCCTTAGCAACTCATCAGGCAAATGGGTCTTATATCACTTTTAAATATCAACTCTCGTTTGCGCTGAAATCACAAATTAGAAAGCTGAAATAGTACAGCACCAACAACTGACCTGTATGTATGTCTCCGTTTTTTTCCCAAAAATATTCTGTATTTATTGTAATAAAGATAATATCTCGAACAATGGGGGCTGTTCTATTTGGTGGTGTGGGAAAAACAGCAAAAGATCTAATTACAAAACAAACGTAATCAAATCTCATCGGTAATTGAAAATGTATTTTTTCAATTTTCGTCCATTATGGCAAAGCTCAAATTAAATTGGTCGATTTGGAGCGAAACAATTGACGACACCCGTCAATTGGTCATCAATCGAAGCGCAGTTGCCACCGTAATGATTTGGCAGAGTAGTTCTCAAACAAATTAAATGACATTTCGTCTCTATTTCAATACAAAAAATTGCTTCCCTTCCGATGGCAGTAATGGAAATTGAATTTCCATTACTGCTACTGCACAATACTTGCTGATAGTACAACAATTCATTTAACACGAGATTCGTCACCGCATAACTTATTCCCGATAATATATTCTTATTTAATAACTCGCTTTGATCTTCCATGGACAAGCCTAGAATGCTTCTTCATTAAATGTTTTTTAAGATACTTCTTAATAGAGAAGCATTTCTTACAAATATCACATACGAACTTTTTCTCTTCACTATGAGTCAATAAATGTTGTTTATAATATTGTTTATCTATAAAATGCTTGTTACAAATATCACATCCAAACGGTTTCTCACCGGTATGAGCCTTTAAATGCAAATTAAGGTTATGTTTTCTTGTAAAACGTTTGTTACAAATATTACATGAATGTGGTTTTTCTCCGGTATGACTCCTTGCATGATTCTTGAGACCATGTTTATCCATAAAGCTTTTGTTACAAATATCACATGCGAATGTTCTTTCAGCTGTATGTCTCAACACGTGAGCGTTAAGACTCCGTTTCAAAGTGTATCGTTTGTTACAAATGTTACAGGCATATGGTTTCTCGCCGCTATGATGCAACAAATGTAAATTCAAATTCTGCTGTCTCGTAAAATATTTGTGACAAATGTTACACATAAATGTTTTTTCGCCAGTGTGACTCATTTCATGGCTTTTAAGAGATTCCTTACGAGCAAACCCTTTGTTGCAAATGTTGCACGTGAACTGATTACCCGTATGAGTCCATGTGTGTCTACGTAAATAATCTTTCTTGGTAAAACTCCTGCCGCAGATCTTGCATACAAACGGCCTTTCTCCCGTATGTATTATCTCATGCTGACCTAAATACTGCTTTGAACAAAATGATTTCAGACAAGTTCGACATTGGAATTTTTTCTTTCCTTTACTACCACTCTCTTGGATTGACAATTCTTCTTGCAACGCATCGTCTATTTGTTCACTGTCACTTATAAAATCTACATTGATATCGTAGCAAGAGTTCTCAGGCTGTTGCAACGCTGCAAGGGTTGGGTCTTCCTTGACCTCATGTTCATATAAATCTGGTTCAACTGTTATTTGTTCTTCTTCTTCTTGATCCAGAGTTTCCAATTTAATTTGTACCTCCCAATCGGAGTCTAGATAGCTGTGTTCTGAGCCTCCAGGATTTTTCTTTATAACTCGACTCCGTTCTTCATCGTCTGCTGATTCTGGTTCCATTTTTATACTCATGTATATGCTATCAGAACTGTCATCAGACCTTCTCTCCTCAGCTTTAATTTCCAGGTCAGACATTGCTAAGTTTTTGTAGACGTGAGTATGTAGATCAATATTAGTTACAGACCAAAACATGCAGTTACACCACACCTTTTTTTTTCAGATTTCTCGCACGGTATGATTGTGTACGATCCCAAAAATCCTTTTGCAGAATACAATGAAGTCTTTGAACATCAAAGGACAAAGATCTTTGTTTAACCGAGCCAACCAAGAAATTCACATAGGGGCCCCTTTATGCGTAAGGTTTATGTTCAGGGGCCCATCGGGGACTTGGGATGTTGAAACCATCTGGTGTCATGTCCTTGCAGACTGGCCAGTAGTTAGTAGCAAGCTCAGTTGTATATGACGCTACCATGTGCTTAGTTGTATATGACGATGTTCTGTGTGAAGCTTTGTAATCACTCTTTGAGCCACCTGCTGCTGCTGCCAGTGTCTACAAAGTCAATACTGGTTGTAACATCATGGATAAATATTTGATTCAATTCAATATTCTATACTTTTTTTCCATTATTCATTGGTGATTGAAACCTGAAACAATCAGAGCATTATATTAATCAACTTGTAATTCTGCTTAGTAATAAAGTCAGTGGGAAAATTGATTACTTGTTAATGATCTATGAGTTTATTTTCTAAGTTATACATTATATTTCGTCGCCTTACTTTCAAACTCGTGTCATAAATTTACTGAAATGCAAAAAATGGATTGTATATACAAATTTCGCAGGCTGATTTCTCATCACATTTCCTTCATATTCTCCCACTGGCTTTTACCTATTCTTAAAGTAATGTATCCAAATTAACACCCTTGATAAGAAATTTAAAAGAAACAAAGTTTAGCCATCTCCTGAATAATCACTCTTTATAAGATACGAGTTTGAGAAAGTAATGCATCTATTTGTTACATTGTTTTTTTTATATTGACCAACTTCTATTCTGATTTTTTCTTCCAATACAATGAAATGAACCTTACATGAAACTGAGTCGATCAGTACTAAAAAAAATTCAGTTTTATTCATAGTAATCTATGTACAAGTCATGCTTGACCAATTGTCTATCCATATTTCCCAAATTTTTTGTCTCCGCCTTCTTAGGCAAGATAAAAAATGTCAACGCCTACCACCACAAAAAAAATTGACCTCACGAATTTTTAATTGTAGTAGCAGTAGAGCTCCTTGTGAAAGAGTTCGTCCAGGGTAGTACTGCCACCTTACCCATTTCTGCCGCCAAGCAGTTATGTGACCATTACTGTGTTCCGGTTTTGAAGGGTGCTGGTGAAATTAAAGGCACATGGGACTTGTCAACTTATGCCACAGGGTGACGGGCGCAGTGGCGGTGCCTGTCAGGTCTTAGCGATTTAAAGCTCTGAGTGGTGGCACCATAGATATAGAAAAAAAGGGTCGCACTGCAACTGTTATGGACAGGCGTGTAGCTAACCACCAGGTGCACGACTTGTTCGTCACTTGATAACATATTAAAAAAAAAGAATTATTTATATTAACTTAACACAAAAAACCACAAGGAAAAAACTATACATATGTAGTGTAATTCATAAATATAGATAATTCAGTTTTTTTTTCCAAATGCCATAGCACCCCTTGGACAGCATCAACAGCTCTCCTAAGACTCTTCAGCGCCCACTGGAAGGCAGTAGGGACCACTTTTTTTTCAAAAAATTGTTGTCACAAAAAAAATACTTAATGTTCCTAAGACGAGTTCCCTGCATCATCTATAGTTTCGGCAGCTTGATTTTGATTGCCTTGACCTTGACCTTGCTTGACTTTGATTTGATTTGGACGCGAATGTCCCCATACTAAAAAAACAATCTATGTGTGTACATGGTCATAGTCATGTATTGTTATATGTACATTGTGTGTAGGTATAACTTATGTGTGTAAATTATCTATTTTACTTATTTATAAGCTTTGATCCTATATGTTTTTAATCTCAGCTTATTACTTTATGCACTGCTTGTTCATTATTATGAACCTAGCTCTCCAGTGCGCAGTGGACTGGTGAAGCATGCCCAATGGAATGAAGTCCGCCGTTTATACTAGTTTTGTGTGAAATAAAGTTAAAATATTATATATCAAGATTATCAGAAAGTTTTAAGATGGACTCGGCATCTTTCGGTACAATCAGAAATAAGGAAATCAGCTAATTCTTCTAAATATATATGGCAATAATAAACGCACACATTAACAAAAAGAAAAAAAAAGGTCCCAGAACAGTTTATACTTAAAGTAAATAAAAAAATTGTTCACGATCCTAAGGACACAGCCACGATTTTTAGTGACAATTTCGAGCATGGAAAAGACCAAGTTCACATTAATTTAAATGCCGCTCTTACAAACTCGTTACAAGGCAGCACAAAACGCGTAGAAGATAAAATCGAATGTCCCATGACTGATGCTAATGAGGTGTACAAAATAGTAAAAAATATGAAATAAAAATATTTTTCCAGAGCAATTGAAAATAGCTAAAACAGTCCCTGTATACTTTAGACCAATGTCACTGCTTCCAACTTTCTCTAAAATATTTGAAAACATTATCAAAGTCCGGCTAGTTGCACACTTAACTCGATAGTCAGTACTGCACCCCAGACAGTTTGGCTATCAACATGGGATCGGAGCTAGCGATGCCATAAACACTAATCGGTGATATAACGAGAGAAATGAATAATAAGCAAAAGGTAGTCTTTTCCTCGATTTAATTGCAGCTTTGGACACTTAGGATCATGACTTATTAATTGCTAAATTTTAGCACTACGATATAAGAGACGGTAAACTTGAACTTTTAAAGTCTTATTTAGTCAATGGGAAACAATTTGTTGCAATAAAAGGCGTTGATGATAAGAATAATAAACTAATGTAAACTTCAAAAATTTAATTCACTAGGGGCATTCCGCAGGGATCAGTGTTGGGACCAATATTTTTCATTGTATTAATTAATGACCTTATAAACTATATGTACAAATTTGACTTTAGTATAACTTTGGTGAATTTTGCTGATGACACGAATGCAACAATATCTTGTAAGGATAGCTGCCAGTTAAATTGTTACGTAAACAACAAACCGGCTGCTTTTGATAACTGGTTTAGAGCTAACGCTTTGCAAGGAAATCCCTCCAAAACTAACATTCTATTATTTAAAACTTCCCGAAACAGAGATACCTTGAATGTTCAATTAAGTGGCAGACTAATAGAAATTAAAGTGGATGTTAAGTTTCTTGGCATTCATATTGACCACTTTCTTAATTGGAAATATGAGCTTACAGCTATAGGAAACTCGATCAGTTCTACCCGTTACGCCTTACGAAGTTTAAGAGATGTGCTTGCTATAAACAATTAAAATCGGTGTATCATGCTTTGATTAAATCAAAATTTCGTTATAGCATTGCACTATGGGGAAATAATTTCCAATATAATATAGTGTGCTTTTATATTGCAAAAAAGGGCCATTCGCACTATGGTACGGATTCCTCTATGGGAGTCATACCAGTAGTATTGCTGACAGGACTTTTAAAGCAGAGAAGAAACTTTGAGACGAATGAAGAGCAAAGTCAGAGAGAGGCCACTACGACTAAGAATATAAAAAATGTGATTAAGCCTAAATTAAACGTAGTGTGACGCACTGCTCCCAATAGCAGTTCGTGAAATTATTTAATAAATTGCCTGTAGAATTTAGGATTATTACTGACATAAAACTGTTTAAAAAAAACTGAGAGATTCATTATTACAAAAATGCTGTTACTCCGTAGAACAATTTTAAATTTGTTGCTCGTTTTATAAATTGTTCTTTTTTTTATTGATTGTTTTAAATTGTTCTTTTTGACTCATAATAATTTTATATACTTGTGTCCTGACATTTTATTATTATTAATTAATTTTTTTTCTTATAATTAATTTAGACTATGTATTTTAATTAATTTATATGATTAAATTGGAATCTATGACATTCAAACACAATTATCTAAATTGTTAGTGAATAAATGGTTGAATTGAATTGGATATCACTTCAGTCACGAGTATTTAATTATTTTTTTAATTTTTATTGTAAACATGACAAATTAAAAATATAATCATTTATTCCATTAAATGTTAAAATTCATTTCATGTAAAAAGTGAATTAATTAAATAATTACATAATTATGTCAATCCGCAACGTAGGCTTCGTCAGGAAGACACAAATATATATCAGCAATAGGCTTCGGTACATAAAAATTAACAATGCAATTCGCCAGACTTGGCCTTTTTTGTCCAACTAGTACAATGGAAAGGGAGCGCTCTGAATCTTAGCTGGTTCAAACGTCTCCTGGCAACTGACAATGGCAGCATTACCGCGCTGAATAGTATTTTAATTAAAAAGTCATGTTACAATTATTTTCTTTTTTATAAAACCAAGTGACGGCACGAACAAGTCGCGCGCCTGGTCTGCCTGCGCCTAACCATAACAATTGCAGTGCCACTCAGAGCTCACAAAGACCTTAAGAGCACTGCCACTACGCTGTCACCCTGAGACATAAGTTGATGCATGATGCGAATGAACCTTCATACTTGAGATTGTCTTTAGACTTGATCGCGTATTACTTATTTGACGGTAATTGTTTGGACGGCTGTCGTACTGAGAACGGGTGTAGACTTCCTGGTGCGCGTCTTCTTCGTCCCGTTACTTGGTATAATAAAATAATACAATACATTTATGAATGTTTACTAATGGTACCTAAAGGATAGCTGCAGACCGCACTTTAAACAATTTAAAATTTTTACTTTGTGTTCAATATCGGTTAGATTATCTATGATGATCTATTAAATTATCACTCTATGTGAGTAGTAACGACTGAATTCAGAACTTTAAAAACTTAAACGTAAAGTTGGCAATTTCGACATACGATACTTTTCGTAAGAGGGGTCGATATATTTTAGAAATTTATTAAACAACACCCTCACAGGACATTGGCGAAATCGCCATTTTTTTTGTATAATTTTTATAATAATATTAAACTACCGTACATAGTTATTTTTACTTGACATTGGCAAAATCATTGATTATTTCGATGGAGCCATAACATTTAAAAGAAGAAGAAGAAACAACACCCTGACTTTTATACTAAAATTGACGACCTGCCCCAACGACGCACTTTTAGACCACGCAATAAATTGCACCTGTCACGATCTCAGCTACACATACACAGGTCAAGTCCCCACTCAAAGTTGGTGAGGATATTCAACGAGCGCATTATTAAAAACGAGGAAAATATTCACTGTTTGTACATAAATTAAAATTACGTCTTATTAATAAATGCTATTACAATTTAAATGAATACTTTGATAACAAATAAACATAATAATATTATAATAAAATGAATAATAAATAAATCTTAATTATATACTATAAAGTTATGCTATTGTAATCTAATTAAATTCAAACTTTCAAGTGACGTAATTCTTCTTATAATATGACATATTTTTTGTACTATATTATTATTTGATAAATAACAATTCCAATTAATAATTGAAACCTAGGCCTACCTCTGCTCTTATTGTTATCCCTAATGAAGGGCTCATATGTGTAGCATTATTTTAATTTTAAGACATGTATGTACATATGAATGCAATAAATATATTGAGTATTGAGTAAAACATTGCGATGAACCTGCATGTCAAAAAAGAAAGTTGACCTCTGGAAAATATGCAAAATCCAAATCCATATCGGTCTAGCTTTGTGAACTATCACCTGAACCCTCTCTGTAGCTTTCACTGGGGCTTCCACCTTCCAGGTTAAGGCGGCGGTCAAAAAGACGAACAGAATAACAGTTTCAGGAACTTGTTGTGGCTAGTGGGTTGGCAGTCACCCTGTATCTTACTTACATGGTGTACTGTATGGACTAACATTAGGAGGAAGTTGATATTAACGGGATGGGGGATTTTAGGAGGGAGGATATCATACAAAGGAGTGACGATACAATTACAGTCAAAAAACAGGTGCTTGAGGGAACACACTCGCACAGTGAGTGGTCTCGAATATGGATCTTAGCCAAGAATACAGAAGTACATATATGAATGAACGTACATATATGAAAGTACGAATAATTGTGGAGGTAATATTTTTCGGAAATGATTTCGTAGTGACAAACCAAAGTTTAGAGAGTAGATCAGGCTGGATTTTGCCATAAAATTTACCCACAGTTTGGCGGGAAAATTGCCAACGAGAGACCAGGAATTTCGCATTTGTGGGAGGGCAAGAGCTTTAGCGTCACGGGGAAATGCAAAACATCATCAATAGACAAAACATAAAACTCACCACAGTGAACAAGCTGTAGTTCAAAAAAATTGCAGTTTCAAGTGTAAATTTATTTTACAAGGAATAAAATAATTAAATAAAATAATTTTTTGACCTTGACTTAGATGAAAATAAGTGTAACTCAGCTAAAAAAGCAGGTTAATAAATAAATTAATAAAAATGCCAACCTCTTAAAACTAACCAACATCATCTCCTTGCTGAAGACAGAGGTTGACATAGAACAGGTTCGAAAACAAAGAAGACATATTATTTCAAAATATTAGTTCTAAAGAGAACTAACTGACAGTATGAAATCACTGGTTGTCACTAGAATAGGTACTGTCTTCCTGTCTCTTTTTACGTGCAAAATAGCTCACAGGGGCAACACAAAGGTGGATGAGTTTATATGAGTGGAACAGCTGAAGACAATGCCCAAAATTCATGACACTACCCATTGACATTGACCTGTAAACGACGTGCATATGACATACCATACTATTGACAATATTATTTAATTTTTCTCAATGCCACTTTAGCGAGATCCCTAACAAAACAAAAATTATTAATTTCCAAAATAGAGTTTGAGTTTGATTCTTACGGTCTTTAGCATTCATTACATGCCCAACCCTATCTTCTAAAATGTAGGGAGGGTAACGGGTGGCCCTACAAAAGTTTTACGAGAAGCTATTTATTTTAGTCATTAATTACATACTTACAAATGCGAATATGCTATTTTAACACTGCATTGAAACTTTATTCGTTATTTTACTGAATTTATTGCTAAATTCCGTGCTGAAGTATACTAAAATCAATAAACAAGATACAAATTTACTCCAGTTGTTTGGCGTCTGACAATGACAGTGACATTTCACGTAGCGTATGTATTGTAATTCATTTTGCGCAGAATTCATTGAAAACATTGTAAATTGATTTTAGTACGTATTATATTCAATACTTTCAAGACGGCACAAATTTAAAGAGAAAATATGAATTGAGGCGTGGGGAGGTAGATCTCATCGTACTTAACTCGATCAGATTTTTTTGATTATATAAGTCGAACATGTCCTTCGCCTGGTGTAAAACGGCCCACTCACTACCTGCATGGCAGTCCACCGCGCAGGCAGGAGCCTACTCACATACTATCCTGCATAAGGCCCACGTATGGAGTCTTGCAGGACTCATCGCAGGATTACTGGACATCTTGGTCGCTGCGACTACATTCATAATCTTGCATTACGCGGTGGACGGCAAGGTGGGCTGCAATGCAGGATAATGAATGCCCCCTTTAAGCAACACATCTGCAGTATCCACTCAAGAGCTTTATGTCACAAATATCTGAGGGGCACTGCCACTGCGCCCGTCGTCACCTTGAGACATAAGATGACAAATCCGATGTAAATTTAGCAGTACCCTTAAAAACCGGAGCTAGATGTTCTCAAAAAGGCTGGCTTAATTAAAAATAAGTGGACATATATAAAGAGACTGATGGAAGTGGAGGAGGCGAAGGCTTAACAGGAGCGTAGCAGGTTGGATTCATGGTTTTTGCCTACCTCAACGGGAGATAGGCGTGATGATGTTTGTATGTGAATAGTTTTTAAAAGATAATCGTGTCTTTATAAACCTGTCATTTTTACTTCATAACAATATAAGTTTGCGTCTTCTATGTATTCATTCGTTTCAACCCTGTATCACACACGGCTGTGTACAAGCCTTCACTCGTGTTAAACTTTCCAGCTCATTTGTTGGTAGGTCAATGTTTGACCGTGACTGATAAAATGTCATCAACCAACTGCGCTGCTGCACGATCTGAATTGTTTCAGCTTGCTCTGTCTCCATACAAAATTATATTTAAAAATATTAAATTCGTCAAGGCGACATCTGTTTGCCCGCCGAAGACGGCAAGCTACCAGGTGTAAATAGTGATTGGCGCGGGAGCCCTGGCGTAAGCTAGGGCGGCCGGGCGGCGTCGTGGTGAATGTTCACTGATCCTACGGCGCCGACTCAACCGGCGAGAGGGAAACCCGGGGGGGTTTTAGTGGGGTAGGCCCTCCAGTCTGGAGGGAGAGTCCCCACATAACCCCTGAGTCTCCCTGGGTTCAGGGGTGTCCATAAAGATTTTCCCCCCGTCAAAAAAAAAAAAGGTGTAAATAGTGAGTCGTCTGACGACGGTAGTTTGTAGCCGAAGTCGAAGCGTCTAGGTGCGTCGGCTTCGGCAAGGCAAAGTAGTCTGTCGAAGGAGTTTACGAATTTTTCCTTGTGCTTGTTGCAAATCTTTGTTTTTAGTATTTAACGAATTTTGTTGCCGTAGCGCCATCTATGAGAAATCTATGAAAGCTTATCTTCAGTCAGACAGGTACTTTTACAGTTACCACCAGCAGCTAACTAGAGAAAGCTTTCATAAATTTCTCATAGACGGCGCTACAGCAAAATGTCGTAAAAAAAAGCAAATATCGGCAACAAGCACAGAAACATTCGTAGGTAAGGTCCGCTAGTTCATTCCGTGGCTTAGTTGGCATAGTGTCTGGTACAGTTTGCTGGAAGACGTTTCGGTTCGAATCCAGCAGGATCTCAGGATTTTTTTATATTACAAATGTCATATAGTAAAAAACTTTAAAGTATTCTTAAAAAAAAAACTCAAAAGTCACTGAACAAAGTTTGTTTATGATGATAGTAATCTATTCCTGCAAGGTTGTTAGTATGTTTCAAATTTTAATAAAGAAAACGACCTCAGCAGATCGTGGAATTACATTTATTTATCAAGTTTCATTGTGATCGGTTACCACAAAGTGCGCGAAACCGGATTCATCTCCTAGTTTGCAACCCTTAGATGTGGAATATTTTCTACATGGGACCAATACACAGGTACCCTCATTCCAATAAAAAAAGTAATCAAAATCGGTTCACAAAGCTGGGGTAATGGCGTAACATAAACACAAATAATAATGTAGTCGAATTGAGAATCTCCTCCTCTTTTTAAGTCGGTTAAAAATAAGAACAATAGATCATAGTTTAAAAGAATTCGTTGGCGTTTTCAAATTTCTTAATTACAAGTTTGAATAAAATAAATTGTATAACCGGCCTGATTATACAACTGTCAGTTTCTTAACGTCATCTAGCCGCCAAAAAAGAATTTCAGTACTCACATCCATATATAGCACTTGACAACTAACATAGCATTATATAAAAAATTGCATTAAATTATATTTTATTTCAAAATTGCGATATATTAATAATTTATCACCAAAATTTCGCTATATTTGTATGTCATTCGTATACGACTTAAATTCAAAGTGACAGGACAACAATGTCGCTTTGAAATGAAATAGATAATATTAATATAATTTAGCAATTTAGAAATAATACTGTGTTAGTCATGTGTTAGTTGTCATGTGTGATATATGGTCCACATTTAGGTCACGTAATATCAAATGTACTGATTCGATCGATTGGTAATAAGCTAATAAGAGATTAACTACTTCATTACTAATAATAAAATGGATAATTTCTTCTCCAAGTTCCCGAAATCAGGGATAGATGGCACGTTTCACCAAAAAATAATTAGTGTCTGATTTCCAGTGCAAGTCTGTGATAGGTATTAACTAACTCAGTTTTTTTGGCATAACTTCATACCTTTTGACCATGACACATTAAAAAATAATTCCCTCTGAACTTTCGTCAAATAACAAACCCACGGCACACATTCAGCTTCTATTAACTCTGTTTAAGTCTTCTGTAGTTTATTTTGATATAATAATACACCAAATAGATTTTATTCAATTACGTAACACAACCTCCAAAAAACTTCAAATTGGAATATATTTAATTCTAGACTTTTCAGAATAGTAAACCCAAAATAAAATTTTTCAGAAATTTCAACTCTATATATTTATATATTTTTCATAAACACGCATACAAATTATGTCCACAAAAATTTATGACATAGGAGTTTGTTACTGTTCTTTGACAAAAAAAGTAACTCAAGAATAGGCGCAACGCAAACATGATGAAAACAATCAATTACTTGGTTATAGCTTGATTTTTCATGAGTGATTACCTTTTTGTTTCTAAAATTTAGGCGTATAATCCCACATGAAATCATATTACCATCGTAACTCAAAGTTACGTTAGGTTAAAGTTATCCGTAGCCGAACGGTTACCATGCAGGACTGCAACACAGACGACCCAGGTTCGATTCCCAGGCCGGGAGAAATATTTGTATGACCTACATTTATTTCTCTCGTGAGTTTGGGTGTATTTTGTGGTTATCAAATGTGTGTCCAAGACACCCACGACACACAGTTTCCCTAGTGCGGAGCTATGTTGAGTGTGTGCGTTATTATGTTATTATTATTATAATGGAATTGAGAAAACACGATTTGAAAGTACAAAAAATATTGAATGGGACCAATAAATTTATATTCTAGTTTTAAGTGGATAACTAATTATTTTTGAATAAATAAAATAATCCCTTTCGCAATAAGATTCATTCGGATTTTTTTTTAATTAATTTCAATTCCAAATTCAACTTCAATTCCATTATTTTTTAGTTACAACAGTATTTCCAAGTGCTATTCAAAGTATCAAGTGCATTACAAAAATAGCTTACAATATAACATATAATAATTCTAAGTATTGTTTAAAAACTAAATAAATTACTAAAATAGTAATATTAATTTCGTTATTTCATAATGCGCCAGCAGGCTTAGCATGAGTCCGAAGACAAAAGTTATCTCTTCTTCAAACTGTCAATTTCCTCGAGTATTTCAACTGAAATATTGACAATTCGAAGAGGAGATAACTTTTGTCTTCGAGCTCATACTAAGCATGCAGAACAGTAAATTCCTAGCTTCTAAGGATCCATTACACTACACTTTATTTCTGGAATTTTTACTATTATTGAATTTAGCTAGACATCTTCCGGTCCCTCCAGTCGCGTAGGAATTTTGGGAACTGGAGAGACGCTTAGAGAGAGTTAGAACTTAGAGTCGACGGCTTAGCGGTGGCAACCGTTAATAGCACAACGGGAAGTGAATGTGCCTCCAGCTCTGGTACCATCTGGAAAATAGGGAGGGAGCTGTACGTGCACCCGAGGCGGCTCACCTCAGCCACTGCCTTTTGAGAACTTGATGAAGACCGTGCAAACAGGCGGATCTGGGGTCAGAACCCGACTGAAACGGTCCCAGTGCGGGCTTGCTTGCACAGGTTATTGTGCCCTTCCCGCATAACCAAGAGGTTGACTATAGAGGGTCACTAGAAACAAGTTATGTAGAAAGATATGGGGCTGTTGTTGAGTTTAATAATATGTAAGGATAGTCAGTTTGCAGTTAGGATTAATGGTAATCCTGTCTATAAATTTATATTTTATAGCTTTGTCAAGGAGTTGAAGAGGTTATTAAGGGAGTCAGTAAATTAAGAGCAGGATAAAATCAGAGTACCATTTATGGAGACGTACTCACTAGGGTAATACTGGCCAGCAGTTCATGTAGACACATTGTATGACACATTATTGTCAGGTAAAAACTTTAAACAGATTTTGCTAATCGACAATTACAACATTGCCCTCACCAGTTTCAGACTCGTCTGTAGCGTAATCAGAATATTTCCTTTGTCTTGTTTGCCGCCTTGGTCTATCCGAAATAGTCTTTTTTATTTTCTTTTCGTGTGATGTATGATATTGTTCATCATTATCTGAATATTTAATTTTAGCTTTCCGTCCGCAGTTATGTTCAAGAAACCGTTGTTTTTGCACAAACTTTCTATCACACTCGTCGCACGAAAAAGGTTTGTATCCAGTATGTGTAAACTGATGACGTACCAAACTACTCCGTCTTGTAAAATCTTGGTCACAAACTTCACATTTGTAACGTTTTTCTCCTGTATGAATGAAATTGTGACGTAGCCATGCACTGTAATGTGTGAACCGTTTGTTACATGTTTCACATTTAAATGGCTTCTCTCCAGTATGAATCCTCCTATGATTAGTCAGATTGACTTCCTGTGTAAACTCCTTGTTGCAAATATCACACTTAAATGGTTTTACATCACTGTGATGGTATTCATGCTTTTGTAATCCTCGCTTATTTGTAAATTGTTTACCACAAACACCACAAGCAAATGGTTTTGTGTCACTGTGGATTAATAAATGAAAGTCTAGACTGGTTCTGACAGGAAAATACATGTTACAAACCGGACACTGGAAAGGTTTTTCTCCTGTATGAACTTGCATGTGAGAGAAGAAGTTGTTTCTTTCCTTGAATTGTTTGCTACAAATCTCACATGTATATACATCTTGATCTATGTGCGTCCGACGATGTTTAATCAAACAGCTATTCCAAATAAATGTTTTAGAACAAATATCACATGTGAAAATTTTTTTAGCTTTGTGGTTTACATCGTGCACACGTAAGTGACGTTGCAAATTACTTTTATCAGCAAAATATTTGTTACAAAAGTCACATTTGTATGGTTTCTCTCCACTGTGAATCCGTGTGTGCGTCTGTAAATTATGTTTCTCTCTAAATTGTTTGTTACAAAGTTCGCACACAAATGGTTTGTCGCCATTGTGTAATTTCATGTGTTTTTCTAAATTCTTTTTGTTTTTTACCCGTGTGTCACAAATTTCACATTTGAATTTTTTGTCGTTATCTTTTAAGTCTTTTTCAATATCATTATTTCTTTTCTGTGAAGCATCAGTTTCACGTAATTTGATCAGTTCCGTAGTTTCATTAATTACACATTTAGGGTACAAATAATTCTTTTTTATTTCAATTGACTGATCTAAAGGATCTTGTTTCTCTGTCACTTCTGTGGCATTTGTATCATTGATAGGTTCCATATTCAGTTTTTCCATATATCTTTGATCGGTTTCCATATTCCAATTTTGATGTACTGCATCAGTTTTTGACACATTCTCAGTTTTCTTTTTATCTCTATCTAATTTTAAATCAAACTCGATTGCCATGCTATTAAGGTCATTGCTGTTGAGCTCATCGTCAAGTACAGGCTCGATTTTTACATATATGGACTTAAACACTGCATCACTGTACATGTTAGATTCATCCATGGGCGATGCCATTTAGTTCAATTTTATTTGTAGAAGCTGGAAAAGACAAAGGTTTTTGCTTAGAACATATACATGATAATGTTAGGCCTTGACTAAAAATAATAAGGGGCCTCAACTTGTATATGGAATGCCAATCGGAAGTTCAGAACGACATTCATTCTAAATTTTGGAATGAATAAATAGAATTTACAAGAATACTGTGAGGAATTCTTTAATTTTTATCAAATTATCAACAAAAAGTGACATCTAGGCATTGAT
>NW_020653526.1:645203-674888 GCF_003589595.1 Hyposmocoma kahamanoa | reverse complement strand
GTCTGAATATTTTAATGATAAATCCCTAAATTCATTGTCTAACTTTTCACTTTTAGACGTTATTGACGTTATTCATATTACGATAATATTTTGACATCTAATTACCATTGAAATTGACCCATGTAACAATCATCGCATTTAAATTCTAACCGACTTATTAAATCCATGTGTGCACGCTCATGTAATATTATAGAAAAACGAAACATATAACAAAATGTCACCTTATACCTACTTAAAAAAAAGCGGATGGATGTAAGAAGAATTACCAAACAGATTTATGATGCGAATGTGGATGGAAGGGTTTTAAAATGTCGTCTCCAGAAGGACTTACATTAACCAGGTCAAGGATGTGCTCAAAAAGGCTGGGATACGAAGTGACAAGAGTAAAATAAATTGTATGAAAAAGGTAGTTGATGTATGTGAGCCTCGAGAGTTGTGTCGGGATAGCGTAAAGTGACGTTCCGTGGTCTCTGGCTACCCCTTCTGTGGGACTAAGGCGTGAGCTTATGTATGTACTTTTAAACTACAGTAATACTATTAACTTTCAAGCCTTACATAATTTTTGATGAAGCAAGGAGTTGTAAATTATTTTATTCGGAGTGGTGGGGGGAGGCATGACCACGTGGAGAGGAGCATCCAGGTCGCTGCTATCGTGAGAAAGAGTCATCCCGAGAATGCTCTCTGTAAAAAAAGAAAAAGTACATTATTTTTATAATTTTTTTTTATATAAAAAACCTCATACAGGGGTTGTAGATTTCGTGTCGCTGATCCCAGATAGGTAAGTTAATTTTTTTATTTATCTATTTATTTAGACATTTATTTCAGGCCACATGACCTATATAAGAACTAACATACATACAATATAGTATGACAATAAAATAAACTAAACAACTAATCTACACGTATTGCACTTGTCGGCGACGTGTGACGCAATCTGGTGCCAGGTATGTGACTCCCTTCGGCCAAAATTCTTCTTTCATGAAGACCGACAGATGATTGGTCGGCGCTCTCACCACAAATGAATTAAAATTCACGTTGTGGCGGTACTCCAACCGCTCGACACGGCTTTTAGACTGATGTACTCCACTATCTTCCCAAACTTCGTGGTGTAATATAGTCGTGACAGGTACTGCAGCGTCATCGGTGTGCCGGACGGACCAAAAAGTTCTATTCTGTCGGTGCTGTGTCACATATGTTACGGTTGGTGGGCTTCCTCTTCTTCTTCACCACCTTTGTGAAGCCGTCCTCGTCGCATTGATCCGTCTGCCTCTGCGGTTTTGCAACTTCAGAAACAGGCACACGGGGATTACTTTTACTGTTCTACTCTCGAGTTTCGAAGTGGCGCGTCCGCCGGTAGAAGCGGTTACAGCGGCCAACATCGAGTATATAACCAGAAATGAGACGAAATAAAGGCCATACATTTCTGGTAACTCATCAGTGATACATCACTTATACATATCAACTCTCGTTTGAACTGAAATTACAAATCAGAAAGCTGAAATATTTATTATTATTATGATAATATCTCTAACAATGGCGTGCTGTTCCATTCGGTGGTGTTGGAAAAGCAGCAAAACATCTAATTACAAAACAAACGGAACCATATTTCATTGGTAATTAAATATTGCCATTTTCGTCCATTATAGCAAAACTCAAGTAAACTGGTCGATTTGAAGTGAAACAATTGACGACACCCGCTTCGAATTCGGGCTGGCCAAACGGAGCGCAGTTGTCACAGTAATGATATGGCAGAACAGTTTTCAAATAACCTAATCTCCGGTTATAAAATCCGACCTCAAAAGTCATTCATAACCTAGTTTGCCACCCTTAGATTTTCTTGAAATTTAAATGGGACCACACCTGAGGTATCTTCTTTCCAACAAAAAAAGAATCATCAAAATTGGTTCACAAATGGCGGAGTTATCGCGTAACATACATACAAAAATAAAAAAAAACATACAAATGAATTGAGAACCTCCTCCTTTTTTTGAAGTCGGTTAACAAATTAAATGACATTTCGTCTCTATTTCTGGTTATACATATACTCGATGGCGGCTAATAATTGAATTTTGTTAAAATTGTTGATTACTTTAGTTATAACAAGTATAACAAACCTTTATCTCAAGAGATTGCTAATCACTATACAAGATATTTATTAGGGATGTGTAATACATATATCACATAAAAATTTTTAACATAAAGCTCAATTGTCATAATTTCATTTCATATAAACTCATTTGATATTCACTTCATATACCAAATGTTTCATATAAACTTACATCCTATAATTTCATTATAAGTAACAATCATTTCTAATAACAATCATATGTTATAAATAATATTTTTTATAACATGAAGTGACAGGATAAACAAGTTGTGTGTATGATGGTAAGCTACATGACTGTCCATAATAGTTACAGTGCCACTCAGAGCCTTAAATTACAAAGATCTAAGGTGCACTACCACTACGCCCTTCACCCTGAGACATAAGCTGACAAGTCCCATGTGCCTGTATTTCCCATTGCCTGTTTGTAAACTAACGGTAGGTTTTTGAGTATAATTATTTTTGGAGTTAGTATAACTATGTAAGTGAAGAAAAATGCTTATGTTGTCTGTCACAAACAAGTCAATAAGTCGTTAAGAAACACAAACAAATTTGGTTCTGTCTGCTTTTTCATACACTAACCTAACTGAACTAACTAAATAGTGGGCGCAATCAAGATTTGACCTATGTAAAAACTTGTTTTCTTTTATACCATGAAGGATCCTATGTGTAACAATAATAATTTTGTCAAAACAAAGATTCACAATGTAAACTGTACTATTGAAACAAACAGGAAATTACACTAGTATCGAACAGACAAGTTCCACGGCGAGTCAGGTTTAACTATAGATATGAGTTTAAAAAATTACATTATACTATGTGAAAATTATATGAAATAACAATATATAAAATTATTGTTATGTGATAAGGGGGGCCTACCACAACCACTTAAAACAATATTACTTTAATCTTACATTGTCTTCTCGTACCATAACACGCTTAAAGTAAGCTTAATGTAATGTTAAAACTATGATGTTTTATTGGCAGCTTTGTGACTATTCATTCGCTCAGTTTTTCCACCAATTGGTGAATACTTTTCTCCATTGTTACAGTCCATGCAACAGATGCCCAGTCCATCTCGATTTTTCTTGATCTACCTCTGAAAGCACATTTATTACATCGAAGATGCTTTGTTTAAATTACATACCTTCATCTGATTCTGGAGCTTCACCGGCTATGATGTATCGTTTACTGGTGCTGATATCTCCTCCCTGTAATTTGAGAGAGGATAAACAAATAATAGGCCATTTATGTTTTTATTAACAAACTTGAAAATAGGAGGTTCCCTATTAGACTTTTATTTTTGTTATGTGACCAAGAATTTTTTTTTTTTTTTTTTTTTATTTATTTCCAATCAACTACTTAGGTATATTACAATCACAATTTTACAACATTTAAAAACCATTAAGGTTCGAGTCAATGCTGAACCAATTTCGATGATTCTTTTTTTGTTCAAAAGGGGGTACTCAGTAGTGGTCCCATACAAATTTGAAAAAAATATTCCACCTCTAAGTGTCAAATTAAGGGATGAGTTCGGTTTATTGGATAACCAAATTCAATAAAACTTATCATTTCCTAAGTTTTACTGAAAAGATGTAATTCCACGATTGAGATCGGTTTTTTTTTTATAAAAAAAGTTATAACTACCTATGTTTCTTGACCTGTTTATTATTAGACACTGGAATAATATTTGAGATTTTAGTAACAATGGGTGCCTTTCGTAAAGGTGAAAAAAAAAGCAATGGTGAAACCTACATGTTGAAGAATGTTCACAACAACTTACTTTAAAAAAATTTCGGAAAAAAAAAATGTGCAAAACGTATGTGTTCTAGGAATGATTTTTACTTACCGGAGATTTTGCTAATTCCACCTCGGAATCAGATTCTGACGCTTCGCCATCAACTACATGAGCGTTCTTAGACATTTTTGTGTAATTTTAAGCACATAGATTTTGTATTATCGCTTTTATTAATACTTTATACAGCTGTTTTCGTTTGTATTTCCACTACTAAATTTTGTTACGCGACCCAATTAAGAAGATAGTTCAATGTATGATAATTGGTTAAAAATTTAAGTGAAGGCCTACCTTTCGCACTGCGGCGGATTATACCACGTCATGTTTATGTTTTGACACAAATTGCGTTTTGATATTACAAAATTTTGTTGCCATGTTGCCAAGCCAATAAAATAATAACGACCAAAAAAGGCATAATTTATATATTTCGGACACGAACTTGATATATCTTTCTAATTTGTGCTTGATAAATCCGTGATTTTAGGATAGAAAAATGGCGGGCTTTTGTTCCTTTATTTTTTTCATCGTTTTTTAGGTATGAGTTTTTACACGAATTAATGTTATATTTAAAGTTAATAAGGTTTAAGTTTAAGTTCAATTGTTACCTTTTTAAACTGATAGCTATTTACATGCTATTTAGATGCATCTTAAACAAACAAATAAAAATTAATGTTTTGGGTACAGTCCGGAAGGAAAGATTTAAAAAAAGTTTTTAAATCGTTAAAAAGTTTTATTGGAATGTAATTAAAGAATATTGAATATTGGATCATTTTATTAACCATCATACAGTTAAAAAAAATGTTATTTTGTTTGATTTATATAAATTGGAAAATAATCTTATTTTTTTCAAAAATTGGTTCTTTGACCATACCTGCAGATCCCCTCAGTGGACCATGAGCAATTATTTTTTCTCGTAGTTCACCTATGTCCACCTGGGTGGACCATGGGTTTTTAATCCTTCCCATAGCTATTGATTTCAAACTCTGTTTTCAATAGGTACTGTAAATATACCAATGACTTTTTTTTAATACAACAGCGTCCTGATTTTGATTCAAAACGGAATCGAACTGATCGGTTAGTCTCGAAATCAGATGAGTTTCTGAGCGAGAACATGAACCTGATTCCTACCATGTCTTTCTAATTTGTGAGTTAAATCAACTATTTTGTTCCGATTAGAAATGTCAAAAGTTTCCGATCGGGAGAGGCAACCAAAAAAAAGCTGCTGAACCAAACAGAACACGTATACGATTACATTGTTCAAACGGTTTGAATTTCGTTTGTAAATAAATAAATTCTGAAATAAAGCCAGTAAGATTAAATTCTGTAAAGAAATAATGAAAGAGGAAATTTTATTCTCACATACAATTATATAAATAAAACACACAACAAACATGAAGAACCATTTTACTATAAGATGTAACGTGGACGTCTTGACACAGCGACAAATTTAATATTCTATATACAATGTTTCAATACATAAGATCAGTGATTAGGTATAACCTAAAGGTACATAGATCAGAATCACGATTAATTCATATATAGTTATACTTTGTAAAATACCCTAAGCCTCTCATGAAACGCAATCATTGAACATTTTTTTATGAAATTCGTGAAAAGATTTATCTACTTAAATTTTTATTAAAAATTTTCGATGGCCGTTCAAATACCGTTTATTTTTAGTGGCTTTTTTGCAGAATAACGTTACTGAGTGAAGAAAACCTTTCATAGATTTCCCTCACAGATGGCGCTACGGTAAAAAACTCATTACCAACAAAGAACAAAGGTCTGCAAGAAAGCACATGAAAAAATTCGCGAAATCCTTTGGTTCTTTGTTCGAATCCAACCAGATCCAAGTGATTTTTTTCCAAGTGTTCGATCTTTGTTCGATAATTAAACAAACTAGTGGAGGAATTTCACAAAAATAATTGGATATCGTGGTGGTGTAATAATGGGATCGTTGGGTTCATTTCATTAGCTCGGTTAGCTTAGTTCGCGATGTGAACCGAAGTATGAAAAGATTCTATGTAAGCGTTAGTTTAGCTTCGTTCGTGGTGTGGCCAGCGTATGACACTTTTCAAAGATTTATTTATTATTATTGAATATCATGGTATTTTTACTATCATGATTCAACAAGCGATCGGCCCATTTGTATAATTTAATTAATAAGGAATTAGAAATATGCGCCAAAAGTTATAGAGAATGCATGAAATTTATAACAAAATGGCTACAGTTCAAATCGTATGAGGAAACCGAAGATCTATTCAAGATATTACTGGAATAAACATTTTATTTATTTATTATTTATTTATGATATTCACCTGTTTTCTTCGTGAAAATACTCCATTACGTTGTTATTAGGTATTACTGACACGAAGACCGAACAAGTGCAAATAAAATTCCTTAGATTCTGCTTCACTTGGATCAACGTCTGTTGCCACAACGTAGCTACCGCTCTGCGAACGAATTTCTCTACGTTATCGTTGCGGATCTTTGAATTGGATCTCAAACCGCTTTTTAGCATAGCGTTGAAACAGACACTGGTTCATAGCGGCTATGCTGGCGGATCAAGTGTCCCATGAGACAGTGGTCTCCTTCTGTGAAGCAGTCATGCTGTAGAAGGAGGTCGCGGGGACTCCGTTTGCCAGTATTTTTGGCAGCCGCGAAGAGGGCGACTGGGGGTGTGGCCCGTTTTGTTGTGAGGAAGAGAAGGGGGAGGGTAAGGACGTAGCTTCTCGAGAAGGCCACAGCGGGATTTTAGCCGTTAGAAGGGTTTCCCCACGAAAAAAAAACAACGGTTCAATTCCAGTCATCCATATAAAATTTTTGTTTAAAGTTTATAGACTCCGATTAACTTAAATGGTTAAATACCACACAAATGGAGTTTACGCACTTAATGTTGTGATCTTTTTATCAAGTCAATGGTTTCATAGGGTCGTATTCTAGAACTCTACTCAATGCTCAAGTCAGGATTTGAGCAGACTCGAGTATGATTTCAAGCACTGGAAATACAACCCTAATGGCAAGGACTTGAGTGTGATTTTCAGTGCTCACTGCAATACTCAAGTCCTGACTTGAGTATTGAGTAGAGTTCTGGAATACGACGCTAAGTCTACTAAAATTCTTTATTCATTCGTCATTTGAGCTGTTAAATTTAATATTGTTTTACGAAAGTCGTATGAAAAATGTACTTACTGGCAGTTTTTTTTTTATGTAAGTGATATTATTCCTCTTTATTGAACATGAAATATTGCATTTGATTTCACAAACACAATTTTGGTAGATAATATCTGCTCTAGTAGTTGTTTTATATTAATTCGATTGTTTTATTATTTTTCTAATATTACATTGAGTTCCGAAAGCTATATTTTGTACCCTCTAGTTTGGGTAACGCCTAATGATAACCGATTAATAAAACTAAAAATTATCTAAATTAACGGATATTTAAGTCGAATCTTTGCTCGTCATTTTTCGAACCAGTCCGTGGTTCTTAATCATGAGATTCCGGTCACTCAGCAGGATTACACACTACACTAACAACGTCTAAAATCTCATCCACACATAAGGCGATATAAAATTAGACGGTTGTATAAGCGCAGCAGTGACGCGACTGTGGCGTGTCTGTAGCATTTCAGTAATTTTTAGTTCACTAAGAACTCTATCGTGCGTGATCGGGAGCGTACAGAATTGCGCTCGAGAAAGCCTGCACACGCAATCGTTAGTTCTTTCGTGCGCGATTGTTCGTGTTTGTTTTTATTACAACGGAAGAGCGTCCGCGCAAGACTCAATTTATATTGCGGCGGAATGGAATGAAAGCGAATTTTTGTAACGATACAAACTAGATACGAGTCAAAATCTTCGGAATCCTTTCATAAAGTTCTTTTTTTTTCATAACTTCAAGTGACGGGACGAACAAGTCGTGCGCCTGATGGTAAGCTACACGCCTGTCCATAAGGCTCAATTCACACTGGCGCAGAGTCAAAGCGTCGCGTCATGTTTTTCGCTTATAGTATATTCATCTCCATTTTCCCATTATTAAGATACAAATTTTTGTTCGGCGCTTGGTTGAAGTCGAGCGGTTAAAAACAGGACGCGACGCGACTCTTTGATTCCGCGCCATTCCCAGCTTTAAATCGCAAAGATCTGAGGGGCACTACCACTGCACCCGTCGCCCTGAGACATAAGTTGACAAGTCCTATGTGCCTATAATTTCACCAGCACCCTTACCCTTCAAAATCGGAACACGGTAGTGCTGACATTACTGCTTGGCGACAGAAATAGCTAAGGTGGCAGTACTTCTTTCGACGAACTCTTTCACAAAGAGCCCTACTGCTAGTACGTTCGGTTCAATAGTGTAATTGTACACAGGTACAATATCGTTACAAAAATTCGCTTCCATGCTGTTCCGTTGCAATATAAATTGAGCCTAAAAGGCAACCTTGGAACGTACGATTGTGAGCGCGACTGTCTCGCGCAGTCTTTCCCTTTTCCTTCCGAAGTCTTTATACGTGCGCTCAATTCCTGTATCACACGCGAAAGAGTCTCTGTTTAAAGCCCCTCTAATGGCACTGCAAATGCACTTCTAAATAACTGTATAAAAATTAGTAATGACCACTGTGCCGCAGCCGCACTTAATTTGAATGCGCTCTAACCACTGATGTAGTACCTGACATTGTTTTCCGGCTGGAAGATCCCGATAAAATTCGAATGACGACCAATCTCGAGAGCTTCAAGTATTTTCCTTGGATTAAATGCTTTTCTATCACAAGTACGAACACTCTATCAAAACGAATCATCAAAATTTAACTGCCTCTGTGGCCGAACTGGCATGCTGGTCTCCATGCAGAGGTCTCGGGTTCGATTCCACGTTTATTTCTCTCGTGGGTTTAGAGTGTAATTTCCGATTTAGACAACCGCAGTGTGAGTGTTCATGGCACCCGTGATACAGGTTTCCCTAGGACTATAAGTGTGTACGTTATTATAAAAAAAACAGTCGACATGTCGAGTGAAATTTCGACTTAAGTTATCTGATATTTTAGTTAATATGTCAGAGTCTCACAGTAGTTTTCTATTTAAAACCGTTTCACTTACATCAATTCCTTTCAAAAGTTACGAGTGGACTATTTAAATGTTTTGTAAGTTTCTACAAATATGACTATATTTTTATATGACAACAAAATATAAGCATCTAACAGATTTTTCACAGTCGTTCTGATTTTATGATTAATATTCTATAAATAAGCTATTTATTTTAGTTAGTCTAATACATATAGGTGTAATAAAGACATTATTTATGAGTCTATAGGTGGTACGTGGCGCAGGGAAAACTTTATAAATATTTAATGGTTAACAGGTTAACAACGGTACATAGTATACAAATATTTTTACAATTTCTCAATTGGATCTAAACAGCGTATATTTGCTTTTTTTATCTTTTTTAATTTGAAAAAAAAACAAATATTCCGTCATTGAAAAATAAAAAAATGTAATCCAAATATGAAATGAAAGCGACAAGCTCTCAACTAATTATTAAAGAGTTGATAGTCTTTTAAAAAATTCACAATGCCCAATATATCACGTATTTTTCATGAATATTTCCACCTATAAAAAGCCAGGATTAAAATTCTAGACCAGTTAAACTTAATCTAGTTATTAAAATGTGTTCACGTGAAATAAAATATATATCAAGTAATAAAATTTTACAACAATCACGATGCAGCAAGTTAATATACTTACTTAGGGCTCTTTCAAATTAGATGCTTATAGAAGTGTTACAGCGGCGCTGCAGCCGCGTCACTGTTTGTAGTAATAATTACTGTCGCCGTTAGTTGAAAAGGCGCAAATGACTTTTTTCAAAAATGTTGTTATGTGTAATGCCGTGATCAGTAAAAAAGGGCCGATTTGTCACTATTTTTATTTTGTCTTAGGTGGATAAGGTATGAAGTTACGTTAAGAGAAGTAGATATTTTTCAGTTTCATTCCTTTAAGCCATAGTTTCCCAAAGAGGTCCCAGTGGGCGCTGAAGAGTCGGGGCGGTAGGGACCTCGGGCTGTCTAGGAGGTGCTGCCGCATTTGAAAAAAAATGTAAATTATCGAAGTAAACTACGCTACATATTTTTTTTCATTGTAATTTTTTGTGATAAGTTGGTATAAAAAATACATGTTTTAAATTTTTTTTTGGTGGTGAGACTTTAAATTATATTAACAATTCAGAATTTGTTGTTCCTTTTTTAATTAAAAGCTACGACCAATCATTATCAAGATTTTATAGCGTTTCAAATTATGAATGTGTGAGTTTTGGCAAGAGCTGAGAGTAATCGAGGCCTAAGACATTTGTTTTTTCTTCCATACTCTGTACAAGACACACAAATTTTGTAAATGTGTCTTTTTGGATTTTAACTTTAGTAGCCAATCAAAATCAAGTTTTATTACGTCGTCGTTGGTTATTGTAGGTAGTAAATATTCACATATTAGATTTAATCGGAATCCCTAATATCTAAATTTCGAAATTATTCTAATCTACATCCTTCACCTACAAAATGTGAATTCAGTCAGAATTTTGATCTTTTTTCCACTCAACGACAATTTTTTTAAATTTAATTCATAAGATACTTGATAAAATATGCTGATCTACATACGACCCTATACTAAATATGTTATTAATAAAATAAAAAAGTTAATACTTAAAATTGCATGGTAAAAATCTTGTTTACTAATCGTGAAACAATTTTCTCTATCAATTCCTTGATTTTTCTCGTAATGGCGGATAAAATTTAGTCAAATCCTTATTACAATGTAATAGTATAGATCAATAACTCAATTTCTATTTTCTGAACTTTGGCAAATATGCTTATCAATAGATGGCGCTGTGTATTACAATTTAAAAATAACGGTTGCTAATATGGGCAGATAATGCTAATCCTAAACAAAAAAAAAGAGTGGCCGGCAGTATCCATAAAAATCTGTGCAATAAGCGCCATCTGTGCGCTATAAAGTTGAAAAAAGCGTATTCTAGTATGTGTCGAGAGCTCTAATCTAGTTTGAGCTGCCATTCGAAAATATCACGTGAAGAACGCATAGCTATGTCAAATAGAATAATCACCAAACATATGTGCTCTCGCGCCGTACCTATGAAGTTACGGGCACGCAGCGGATTCGAAAAATTCTGCTAATTTTAGCACATGGTCAATATTTGAATAATATTACAAGGACAAAAACTGACTACATAAATTTCATATTAAAGATGAATTATTTGATATTCACGGCCATTTACATAATATAAACTACTTCCAGGATATTGATCAGCGCCATCTAAATATAAGATGGAATGACCTTTTTCAGAGTTACGATCTGTAGTATGAAGATTGGCAGTCCGCTTGAGTTAGTGGTCCATGGTAGTAGGATACGAAAATTGTATTTCATATTTTGCTTTTAGTTGCGTACGAACACTAAAAATTACATTTATAATAGTTTACAGTAACTTTAGTAAAATTAATTTTAATACTATAAATGCAAAACTAGTGACTATAATATTTTTTAAAATAATAATTAAGTATTTTTATTAATTAATCAACGAAGATCAGCGCAGAACTCTTTACATTCTCAATTATATTACACCGCTTATAGCCGTTAAGTATTATGGGTATGACACAAGAAGTCTCAAGTTCAACACTTAACGCCTTTATTTAAAGCGCCTTCAAATTAGACGCTTATTGAAGTGCTGCAGAGGCGCCACTGTGGCGCTACAAATTTCCATACAATATTTAGAAGCGTAGTTGCATCGCCACTATAGTGAAACGCACGTGCCACTTTTGCAGTCACAGTTAGTTATATAAAAATTACTGAAGCGCTACAGACGCGTCGCTGCCGAGCCACTACAAGTTTCCATATTTAGAAGCGCACTTGCAGCGCTACAGTCGTGACACCTGCGAATCACTTTTGCAGTCACAATTAGTGAAATTAAAATTACTGAAGCGCTACAGGCGCGTGGCTACCGCGCCACTGCTGTGCTTCTATACGCGTCTAATGTGTAGGCACCCTTACGACAGAGACAAATTGAGATAAAGTGATGTCAAGTTGTGAAAAATTGTGATAACGATAATTATCAAAGGAACATAAGCCCGAAAATTAAATGTATTTAGTTTTTAGTGGATTGCGACTAGGGTTTTCAGTCTCGCTGCATTTTTACGTCCCGGGAAAAAATATCGAGACTCGGCGCAATCTTGACAATCCTGGAAAAAAGCTAGACTTTCGAGAATAAATGTTCTAGAAGTAGATTTCCACTATTCGTCGCCGCTAGTGATATCTAGTGAGAGATTTTTTTTTAAACCTTCCCAAAAACCAGCAGGGACGAATGCCGAAAGCCAGTACAAACATCTATAACAAAAATACATTGGAGAATTTTGAAAACTCGGTAACTTGACCTGTGGCTCAGTAGGTAAGAGCAATGCTACGGTGCAGCATGCTCGTGGGTTCAAGTTCCATCGGGCCGAAAAAGTTTTTCTAAGTGTCGATCTCTGTACTAATAATCATAATAAACATTTAAATTTTAATAATTTTACTGTATAATAATAGTCTCGCATACTTTCTCTATTCACCACGGCTAAGGTTGGCTGGAAGAGATATGTTCTAAAGATAAGCTTACCTTTGTATAATGTCCTTTGTAATGCAATTTTTAGTGTACTTTCTTTGTGCAATAAAGAATTAATAAAGATCTGCACGTGGCTTCGTCAATTGAACAAAAACACAAAAACTTACATTTACAAAAGATTTCATTAAACATTCCTAATCTAACAAACTTCCCGCCTTGTATAAGTGACTTCGTCTCGTTATTCCCGAGACTGAAAACACGACTCTAAAAAAAATCGGCGAAATTCGAAATTTGCGAGACCTGAAATCCCGGGATGAAAGCTCTAATCTTAGAATAATAACGCATAGAATCCAAGCCCGCACCAAAGGGCCTACACGAGCGGGCGGGCCTTCAGTGCTCAAGGACAACTTGCACCGCGAACAGCTCAAGAATTTTAGCTAAAAATAACGAAATGTGCGGTAAATGAGTAAAAATACGTCACACAAACATAAAATAGATACTCACATCACATTCCACAAGGAAGTAACGCGTTTCAACTTGTATTTTTATATAAATATTCACTAAAACCGAAAATTAACCTACTACTAAAACTAGCCTACATGAATTTTATTTTTGCCTCACTTCTGACAGTTCGTTTGATATGAAACTATCATTCTATGCGTTATTATTCTAAGGCTCTAATACCAAGTGGAGGGTTTGTTACGCTCTACGCTGATCGTAAATATTGCTGCTTAATTACATTTTATTATATTTGTCAACACTTTGATATGATTTGAGAATTGAATTTTAAAATTGCTTAAAATATAATTAAAGTCAATTCATAAAATTAATATTCTTAACTTTAAGGAAACATGATTTTTAATTTATTAAATTCCATTTAAAGCATCCGACATAATGGCAGACTTTACACAGACACTCTATCGCGTGTCTAAAAACGTTGACGTAAAAGCATTGACTTACAATTATATGGACGTCAGGTCCGCGCAAAAAGTGTCCGAACTTATAGGGCGTTAAAATCGTATACAGAGCGTCATTCACGCTTTAGTCTTCGTTTGTTCGACTGACAGCGAAGCAACCAAAATAAAACAGTACTACGATGACATTACAATTTAAATTCAACGTTTTAGCTTTTTCATATTCCTTTACATGTCACTACGTTTAAATAGGTTGACTTGGGACATTTTTTCGTGGTTTTTGTATTAGACTCGTCGTCCATTTATTTGTAAGTCAATGCGTAAAAGGGAAAGACAGCAAGACTGCGCTCTTCAGTCACGCACTCCAACACGCAGTGTATCCTGCGCTATTAGCCTTTACACGAACACTCTTTCCGTTCTAATAAAAACGAACACGAACAATCGTGCGCGAAAGAACGTTAGCTTAAAAAATTCAAATAGATAATTGCGCACGATAGCGCGTGCAGGCTTTCCCGCGCTTCTGATCACGCGCTATAGAGCGACTGTGCAAATAATGTCGACCTGAGTAAACGTGTTCAGTGTGTTGTTTAAAACTTTATTATTGCACAGCAGTCGATATCTTAAGGTATCTCACTTCCTACTATTCAACAGAAATAAACTTTAGCTTTTTGGTTGAAATTTGTATTTATAATAATAATTAGAGATCTTAAGTGTTTCTTCATTCGCTAATCTATACCCCCAATGAATATTACGCCAACTTAATTTTTGGATCTGTTCTGTTTTTATTTTGTTTTTGTTTCTTTATTTTTTTTTCTAATTTTGTTTTTGTTTCTTTTTTTTCTTAGTATACGGGAAGCATAACACTGGTAAATAAATGTGGCTGTTTACAATAATAATAATGAAAATTACCAAAAAATTAAGTAGGCGTAGTGTTGATTGGAGATATCGTAATGACGCCATGAGGAAGGGATATCCAAATTAATATTACGGCTCACAGATTATATCTCTTTGATATTATATTTGTATATGTTTGGTATTAAGCAATTTTCAGTACATTGTGTATTAAAGACGGTAAATCAGGAATTACGAACAAGACTCTATTAGAAAGCTGCTTTACGACTGCGAAGGGCTTTTGGAGTCGAGGTGAAACAAACAATGTTTTTCATCACACTTGCACGTAAATGTGCAGTATGATTGCATGCAGGCTAACTTGATTGTAATGGTCGAAATAAACCCTACGGGCTTTCTTCTCAATACAACCATGGTCAGTAATGATACTGTTTACGTGTAAGTGTGATGAAAAATTATCCGACTTCAATAAAGGAGGAGGTTCTCAATTCGACTGTGTTCTTTTTTTTTTGTATGTATGTTACGCGATAACTCCGGTATTTGTGAACCGATTTTCATGATTCTTTTTTTGTTGGAAAGGGGGTACTTCCATAGTGGTCCCATTTCATTTTGAAGAAAATCATCCACCTCGAAGGATGGCTGTTCACGAATGAAGATTCATTTTTATAAATAGCACCTAACTTTAATTTAGGAGCAATTGCTTTAATGGTTGATTTTCTATTTCTCCAATTCAAGGCGTTTTCCTCTCCATATACTTTGAGTAGTGTCGTAGTGAGAACCTATTTTTATTATCTCCAGTGTCAAGTCCTGTATAGTGGCGAACTCTGTATTGATTTGTGTAATTGTTGGGTGTGTGAAATTTTATTTATTTAGTGCCTAATTGTCCACAATAATTTGAATACCTTAGAATTTTTTTAAATACCTAAATATATATATAAGGATTGTGGTGTTCCAATTTATGACGGACCATGACAGAATAACACTGACGGCTATGTAATGAACATAGTCCTCAGATGCTGAGTCATGGGCCCTTTTAACATGCTTTTTTATTTTTCTTCTTTGTTTTATTCGTTTATATATTTTGCATGTCAAATAAAGCCGATTCTATTTATTAATAGTTAAGTTTGTTTCACGACATTCTTCATACTAATCTCCTCAGAACCAAATACTCGATTAGGGGGTCAGGTATCTCAAGACATCGAGTGCACAAACAACTTAACTGATAGAATAATTCTAGGGTTGGCGGACTAAAGTACATTGGTCAATATCCAACATCATTCATTACATTGGCCAAAATCCAACATCATTAATTTAAATTATTTATGATGTTAGAAATGTAGTCCTGTTGTTTTTAAAATATTCACAACCTCGTTAGTCCGACCGGATCGAAGGAATTTTTTCTGAGTGTTTTTTCTGAGTGTTCGATCTTTGTATTAATAATTGTAACAAACTAGTGGAGTAATTTCACAAAAAATAATTGAATATCAATTCAATAAAAATTTAATTAACCTCGTTAATATTTTATAAACAACCCGTTGTATTAAAAAATTAAACACTTTCTTGACTTATGTGCTTTCAGTCCGCCGATCCTAGAATGTTATTTGTAACAATTAAAATATTTTCGCGGTTCAAAAGTTTAAAATGGATTTTAAAATCTGTAATAATCTGAATAACTGACAAATACTTTGTTATATTATAATTATTATAAATATTTGATAATATGTAATAAAATTGAACATGATCATAATGAGCCAAGACAAAGAATTCTGTCCACCTTCTCATAACTAACGCATTTTGTATTTCGGGAACTTACGAGATGTTGGCACGTAACGTTCTATTGTCACCTGATGGCGGTACTTCACATGGCATCTTGTATTCGCTATTGAGTATTCATCGAGTACGTAACCAGAAATAGAAACTCGCGTCAAAGTTCAATGAAAAATAAAGCAGTTTCGAATTGACGATATATATTAAGTAAACAATTTTATTTTCGCGTTATTAAAACTTTTTAATCAGCTACCCCTTGCAATAGTAATTAAATTATAAATCTAAAAACTTATAGATACGGCTCACATTTGATTATATTTTTTTCGATAATGAATTGAGATTAGACCTCACTATTGTAATCTGTCAAAACGGCCACCATAGCGTACAGTACCGACTGTAATGAAATTATGTATATTTTTACGGGCATACAAAATATTTGATTAAATGTACTGTGATGCCACAGTCTTGATACCAGTCCCCTTAAACTTTTCTCTGAGAGAAACCCGAGAACGTAAGCGGTTCACAGAACCGTCTATATAATGGCGCCAAATAAGGAGTTAAAATAATAAGTTTGGCACCTTTGATGTGCGTCGAGAAACCAACCAGAGTGCGGTAACGCGAGTTTGGTGTTTGCTATATTTGTCGAATTGGCAAACAAGGCAAATGCTTTGTCACATATGCCATCTACACATGGCGATTGTTTGCCAAATATATCCAATACGCAAATACAAAAATATAAAACACCATCATGTGTGAACCGATTTCGATGATTCTTTTTTGATGAAAAGAGGGTACCTTAGATTTCCCATTTAAATTTGAAGAAAATATCCACCTCTAATTACTTTCGAGGTCGGTTTTTTTAGTACTGTGTACTGATTAATTAAAAAATTAGTATACTTCTTAATGTTTTTTTAATATATTATATTTTTCTTGTCTCTCAAAGACACTCTGGGGCACAGATTGTAAATTACCCTAACCGTTGGCAATATAATTTCTATTCCAGACACACTGCTTCATTTCCATAAAATTCAGTTGTAGCAAAATTAGGTTAAAATGAAAAGATAAAAAAATGGCGATTGTTTGCCAAATATATCAAATACGTAAATACAATGTGAAGTGGCACCATAAAAAATGTCAAAGTACGCTTGATTTTGTTATAATTTTTTTTTTTAATTATAAATTTTTTTGTTATAAATTTGTTATAAAACCATAACTAAATAAGATATTTAAAAACCGATTAGAGAAGGTCATAGTTCTCATATCGCAGTTTCCAGATAGGTCAACAACTCGATTTCCTTAAAAACGTCCATTACGATAGTTATGTTAAAGAGGGTAGAATTGTAAAAACAATATTTTTTCAATTTTCGAAAAATATTTTTATAGAGTAGTAAGCACATCCAAAAGGTTTTTGTCAATAAAAAGTACTACCACACAGAAATTACAAAACGTTATAAATAGATTTTGTCAAATATAGCATTTTGTATGAAGATTTAACTCTTAACAGTGATGTTGATAACTTTATTTAACTTCTGTGTAATAGCATCGTAATAATTATGTTAAAATAAGTTTCCAAGTTGCAAAGGACCGGCTTGGTTACCCTGTTGTTTCAATTTTTTTTTATGTGTAGAAATATGTTTGCATGATTACCTCTC
Organism: Hyposmocoma kahamanoa; assembly: GCF_003589595.1. NCBI lineage: Eukaryota > Metazoa > Arthropoda > Insecta > Lepidoptera > Cosmopterigidae > Hyposmocoma > Hyposmocoma kahamanoa. Next base: position 657,220 of record NW_020653526.1, on the reverse strand, counting down.
CGTTTATTTACAAGTAGTTTCGTTTTTTTCGCCATTACTTCTCTTAACTACGGAAGTACAGAGTTTTAAAAGCGGAGAGCTTTAAATTTTTTTCCAAATATATAATAACAAAAACGAAATTAAAAAAATAAAAATTATGTTAAAATTAGTCAAAACTAAAAATAGTTAATATATTCTTTGTTTAATCTATTTTCTATAATTTGATACTAAAGGTAATTTCTATCTTGCAAATATGGGCTTCACTAAATTCTCTAAATTATGTGTATTTTATTCTAATCTAACTATTAAAATGATCCTAAGAGTGAATTATTATGATTATTAAAAGTTTTATATTTTTCTATTGTTTTTTTCTCTATAACTCACTAACAAAAAAAAATAGTGACGAGTTGAAATAAAAAAAATAACACTTTTGTATGTGAGCGTAGTTGAGATTGTTTGTTTACGCATCATTCCGCTAGATGGCGTTGTCTTAAACTTCAACAAAATTTGTTAATGAGGAACCATATTGAAAGACGTACAATGTCATAGAACGTAAATTAAAACGTAAATGGGACGCGCGCGTTTGACGGTTCAGAAGATTCTAGAAACTGGCAGAATGATCTAGAAGTGCGCGAAAAGAACAGATCGCAGCCTCGGGCGTACGACGGCGCGGTAAAAGCGGTCAAGTAGAGTGAGAGCGTGAGTCGCAGCAGCTCGCCAGCGCCACACCTGGGTTTGCTCTGCGGGACAAGTGCAAACGGGAAAACGGTAGCGCTTCGCCTCGCTCCTGGAACAAAATAGTTTTAATTTTAGATTATGTTAGGTTATAATTAACGCACACACTGAACATAGCCCCGCACTAGGGAAACCCTGCGTCGCGGGCGCCATGGACACACACATAGACAACCACAAATTACACCCAAACTCACGAGTGAAATAAATGTAGACCGTATAAATATCTCTTTCGGCCCGGGAATCGAACCCGGGACCACTACGTGGCAGACCAGCATGGTAACCGTTCTGCCACGGAGGTAGTTAAATTAGAATTTTCATACCCGGAATATCGGTAAAATTCGAAAATCTCGACGATTTTCTATCATTTTCGAGCTCGGAACCATTGACTTACAATTATATGGACGTCGGGTCCGCGCTAAAAAGTGTCCGAACTTATAGGGCGTTAAAATCGTATACAGAGCGTCATTCACGCTTTAGTCTTCGTTTGTTCGACTGGCAGCGAAGCAAGCAAAATTAGACAGTACTGCGATGACATTACAATTTAAATTCAACGTTTTAGCTTTTTCATATTCCTTTACATGTCACTACTTTTAAATAGGTTGACTTGGGACATTTTTTCGTGGTTTTTGTATTAGACCCGTCGTCCATTTATTTGTAAGTCAATGCTCGGGACTGATGTTTTCAGTTTCGGGAATATTGAGATATTTGAAACTGAAGTCCAACTTAATTTAACCCTTTCATGAACAATAATTAAATAGTACAGCACATAAAAATGCATTCTTGTCTGTACATCAAATATTTCTCCAAGTAGATCAAACACCCACATCGAGTATATAACCAGAAATAGAGACGAAATAACGGCCATCCAACCCTTGCAACTCATCAGGCAAAGGGCAATAAATTACTTTTAAATATGAACTCTCGTTTGCGCTGAAATCACAAATTAGAAAGCTGAAATAGTACAGCGTCGTCTCCGTATAACCCAAGAATATTCTGTATTTATTGTAATAAAGATCTCTAGCAATTGGGGGCTGTTCCATTCGTCATTCCATGGTGTGGGAACAGCAAAACATCTAATTACAAAATAAACGGAATCACATTTCATCGGTAATTAAATATTAAAAGTGTAATTTTTTAATTTTCGTCCATTATAGCAAAGATCAAGTTAACTGGTCGATTTGAAGTGAAACAAATGACGACACCCGTCAATTGTTTCGAATTCGCGCTGGCCAATCGGAGCGCAGTTGTCACCGTAATGATTTGGCAGAATAGCTTTCAAACAAATTAAATGACATTTCTCTATCTCCGGTTATATACACCAAGGTTAAAAATAAAGACTATATTTTAGAGTATGCAGTACAACTTTATTATTACATTAACTAAAGTTACTTTGTTACGTAGAAGTAGATATTTATGTATTAAATCTTGTAGCCTACATTCAAACCATCTGTGGTAACGCATCACAAAACCAATAAGACGCTAATCTTTAAAATGATGTATCTCTATTTCTAGTTATATACTCGATGTTAAGGCTGCTAACAGATAGACTGCGTGTTTGCAATTAATGCGTGGTGTGTTGTGGTCCATATAAAGACACGCAATTACACCCACCGTGCTCCCGACCCAACACGCGCCCGACCCGCACCCGTTCTCTGTGTGTTTCATTCTTAAGCGACACGCCGGAGCTTTAAATCGCAAAGTTCTGAGGGGCATGGGAACTGTGCCTGTCACCCGGAGACATATGTTGACAAGTCCAGTCCATTTCACCAGCACCCTTTCCCTTCAAAACCGAAACGCAGTAACGCTCGCATTACTGCTTGGCGGCAGAAATGGGTGGCAGTACTTCCCTGGACGAAATCTTCCACAAGGAGCTCCACTGCTACGAAAATGTTGTGCTACTTTACGAATGACAGTTAAGTAGTTTTTTTCATAAATTATACCTGGCAGGCGGCGCGTCGTCGGTCTGACGTCATAGCACCGTGTCGAACATCTGCAGCGATTTAGTGATGACGTCGTCCTTCAGGCACGACTCTAAGAACTCCTCGATCGTGATCACGCCGTCTTGGTTAAGATCCAGCTTACTGAATACGCGGTCCACCTGAATGTAGAATTATATTTTTCTAAAATTAAATTATTTTTTCATCTTCCAGACGTCGCAAACTGGTGATTCACCTTTGCCTGGTAAGGAATGTAATTTTCAAAGGTGTGCCAAGTTATAATAACCGTCATTTTTGGTGTAATAAGGTTATTGTAATTGAAATATAATAATAATAACTTTATTTTTCCTTTACAAAACTTTGTTTTACAAAAATAAGTAAACAAAGAAAACAAAACGTTAGTTGTCTGCAAAGGCTGGAGACTGATCTAGGTTATCCTGTGATATAGGTCTCCAGATTTCCAGACCTACGGATAAAATATCCCTCATTTACGACACAATATATTGTTAAGATATAATAATAAAAATAAAAAACTTGTGAAACTAACGTAACGAGCTCGTGTGTGTATGTGTGTGTGTGTGTGTGTGTGTGTTCGTGCGTGCGTGCGTGTGTGTGTTTGTTTAAACCTTGATAGTACATTCTGTTCAATCTAAATAAGTAAGAGAGAAAATTAAGTAGCCTTATGATGGGATATATATTCCGCCTTCTTATGTCTAATGCCGGCTCCACACGCCTGGCGTTTGCTACAAGCCCTAAACCTCTACAAACGCTTGGCAAGTTAAGAGGGAGCATGCCAAAAAAGTTTGACGTTGGCTCCGCCCAAATTTGTGAAACAAATATATGCCTGAAGTTTGCGTGACATGCGACAGGAGATATTGAATTTTGTGCATTAAAAGTACCAAATTCGTTTTAGCGGAATAACTCTAAAACTAAAGGGATTAAAACAAAAATCCGTAGTGATAGTTCTGGATCATGCATAAATATAATTAGTTATCTAATTTTTGTCCTAATAACCTGTAGCATTTCGAGGATGAATCGAAAAAATGTGAAAACTAGAGGTCATTTCGTGATTTTTATCTATCGAGGAAACTTTATTGTTTTATGTTTCTGATTAATGTCTATGCTTGAATATATCGTGTAGTTGCTCATACAATATTTTATTTTTAACTTTAAAGTGGATATACCATTCTAAAATCAAATCGAAGATTAGGATTTTTTCCTCTGCTCCCACTTAAATGAAACAAATGTCAGCATGCACATGTTTGCAAGCGCACTAGTGTGCTCCAGAGATGCAACCATGGCGGACGTCGAATTTGTGTCTGCTATTACGTTCGCCTTGACCTATTTTTATTACAAAAAACAACATGCGTCTGCTACTTTTTTGTCTTTTGCTTCGGATTCCAAATGCAGGGTTCTGCTTGGTAGCAGCCCAAAAAGAATAAAACAGTTTCGTTTGACAGTCACCCACGAAAAGCTGTCACTCCTAGATTTTTTTAAATATCAAGTGACGGGACGAATTAGTCGCGCGCGTTATCGTAAGCTACACACCTGTCCATAACAGTTACAGTGCCGTTCAGAGCTTTAAATCGCAAAAGGTCTAAGGGGCTATAATGTAAGTGCCTATAATATAAGTTGACAAGTCCCGTGAACCTGTAATTTCACCAGCACCCTTGCCCTGTAAAACTGGAACACAGTAATGCTAACATTACTGCTTGGCTCTTTCACAAGAAGCTCTACTGCTACAGAGACTAGATTACAATAATTGTTCTTTATAGCTGTTTTTAAATTCTTTCCGCTAAGGAAAAGGATATCAAAGCTGCCTATGAAGACAGTACTGCGTCATCCTTTTTAAAATATAATGTATTCTACGGCATATCCATCAATCCAAAACGTAGCAGAAAAGAATTCTATCTGTCGACAGTTTTCAAACAATACTAACTAGCACAAACGCTTGCCGCAAGCTGCCTTTGATTTGTGCACAAATCGGCGAACGGATCGGCGGCAAACACATGTAAGCTCCCGCAAGACAATCCAAACACACCATCCACATGTTTGTGCTTGCGCGCGCTTGCCATGGTTTGCCAAGCGTGCGGAGCCGGCATTAGGTTACGTGGCGTTATAACAACCAAGTCTTATCTAAACAGTCCGCTAGATGTCATTACCTGTTCATTTGCCTTTGCGTCGTCAAGCCGGGAGGCCGGCGACCCTGGAGGCGCTCGTCTTCCAAGTAATTCGTGTACAGCCACTACCACCTGAAAAAAAATTACAATAATACAAAGCAATTTGGGAAAAGAGCATTTTGGGCACGTTCGTAGGATCGTGTACGGTTAACCTTTAGATTATTGTTTTAACCTTAGAAGTAAGTCCAAACTTATGGCACCGCGATTTCGTTTAACTAAGGTAAACGATTATATTATGCGGCATATATTAAAATTACCATTTCCTAAGTTTTAAACTTACATTAAAAATATTTTAATTGAAAAGTCATACTACAAAATTTTAGTCTACGTACCTATTAGACAAAGATGTATGGAAAGACAAGAGTCTAGATTCCACCCACGTATGATTCAAAGTGTATTCCATAGCATTTAAGCTTATTTGAAAAGAGCAATACCTAAAGTTTCTTGCTCGTTCTTTTCGGGGAGGTTAGCACAGTGAACAAGAGCTCAACTGCTATCAAAACGTGTGTTATAAATATCTCCAGCCCACCGTACCTCAGCCAGCTCCTGCCTGGTAATAGCGCCGTCTCCATCTACGTCGTAAAGTCGGAAGGCCCAGCGTAATCTCTCATAGACTGACCCTCGCAGCAACGTGGACAGGGTCACCAGTAGCTCCTGGAAACAAAAGTGGGTTATTCTAAATATGTAGGGTTTTGGTTAACGGCACGTTCCCATTGTGTCGTAACGTTTTATTTATCGTTGGACGACTGTCGCTTTTAGCCTATTCCCATACCACGACTGTCTGTCGTGACTGTGTCGTGTACTTTTTTATCGTTGAAAGACTGTCGCTTTTAGCCTATTCCCATACCACGACTGTCTGTCGTCACTGTGTCGTAGACGTTTTTTTACTGTTGAACGACTGTCATGATTAGCTACTCCCATTTGATCGTGATTTATCGTGACAATTTATCGGTTCACGGCATCAGAATCGTTTGATGTACAGCCGAGGGAGCGGGGAATAAGAGGGGAGAGTAGGAAGCAGAACACATGTAGGCAATCTACTTTTTTTATCGTCGAACGACTATCGTGCTAGCTCTTTCCATTGTCTTGACAGTCTGTCGTCGTAACGTCAAAAAAGTCGTGAACGACAGTTAGTCGTGTAATTTGAACAACTTCATTTAAATATACAAGCCACGACACTTTAAACTGCACGACAATCTGTCTTCATGACATAACGGGAACACGCTCTTAGTATCCGGACAAATCCGATAATACAATACAAATTTACAGGTGATCCTAATATCCTAGAAATATTTTTGTTTCTTGACCTCCTATGGGATGGACGCAGTTGTAAAAATAACTATGTAAAAACAAACATTCTTATTGAGAGGTTGGTCTTCAGGTTCCTAAATACAACGCACCTAACTGAGTGGTTCTTATAAGGAATGCGCGAACAAAACCGCGGGTTAATCCTAAATTTATAAAGTAGGCAATTGTAGATAGGAAGCGAGGATCTAAGTTGGTGGTCGTCAAATGAATGATGTGCGAAAAATTTAAACAGCTTACTTGATTGAAACTGAAAAGGCATTATTTCACCAGCACCCTTACCGTTCAAAACCGGAACATAATAATGCTGACATTACTGCTTGACGGCAGAAATAGGTAAGGTGGCAGAACTCTTTCACAAGAAGCGCTACTGCTACTTAAATGCCCATTAGATAATTAGTCTCAAGGGAATCTGCTATACGAATGACCAGTAGAGTATAATCCATATGACTATTTCAAATGTAATTTGCTTACATATGGAATATTTAAGTTTGAATTTGAACCACATTAATTCATTCACTCACTCACCGTCACTTTCCATTAGGTGAGATGGAAGTAAAATGCGCTTCCATGTAATAAAAAAGGTAGAAACTTCGAACCTTACTTTCGTTAGAATATTTTCAATCAGGTAGAGATATTACGCCAACATCAATGACTTACAAATAAATGGACGACGGGTCTAATACAAAAACCACGAAAAAAATGTCCCAAGTCAACCTATTTAAACGTAGTGACATGTAAAGGAATATGAAAAAGCTAAAACGTTGAATTTAAATTGTAATGTCATCGCAGTACTGTCTAATTTTGCTTGCTTCGCTGTCAGTCGAACAAACGAAGACTAAAGCGTGAATGACGCTCTGTATACGATTTTAACGCCCTATAGTTTGGACACTTTTTAGCGCGGACCCGACGTCCATATAATTGTAAGTCAATGGCCAACATGGACTTTTTTCCATGTTTCTATCAACATTTGCTATTCAACGTGTATCGTTTCTGTACTCCAAAATCCATCGTTTCCACATTACGGGCCCATCGAAGCATTTTTCTTTTTCCAAGACACTAAATCATTACAAGCCATTTATAACCTTCTCGCCAAAATGTCGAGTTCCGAAAAATGACGTCATGGCATAACGGTCATAAATAATAGGCGCGAATGTTTGAAAATGGAATCTGTCTACGCATATCTCGCGAACACCGTCATTATTCATAGTACGACAGGTTTAGGCGTTTATGCAATACAGCCAGATCTAGATTTTAACCTTTTGACCGCCACTGATAAAAACTAGTTTTGTTGTAGCTACGAGTATGTTATAAATTTCCACCTGACGTTAATTCCATTCTCAAAAACATAACTGAACATAAAACTTTGTAACCTGAACACAAATAAATAACTAAATAAATAAATAAATAAAATGCAACTATGAATCCATACTTGATTACAATATACTACTATAACATAATATAATAACTGCCTCCGTGGCCGAACGGTTACCATGCCGGACTGCCACGCAGAGGTTCCAGGTTCGATTCCCGGGCCGGGAGAAATAGTTGTATGGCCTACAATTATTTCTCTCGTGAGTTTGGGTGTAATTTGTGGTTGTCTATGTGTGTGTCCATGGCACCCGCGACACAGGGTTTCCCTAGTGCGGGGCTATGTTGAGTGTATGCGTCATACATTTGCATCATGTTTACGGAGGCGCGTACCGACGGTTTTGACGCAGTTGTACGGAAACGCATTTCGTCGAACATGAGCAGGATGCGTGGCGGCGGTAACAGCCTTCTGAACGCAATATCGGAGGATGTAGCGTGTGCGATATTGCGCCATTGGACCAGAATTCATGTCACCAAGAAGGGATGATGACATGAATTCTAATTCCGCATACCTATTGTCAATTTCTATTATTTATTTTTAAGTATTTCTATTTTGATTATTTTATTAAGTGTAATTTACTAACATAGTCCTAAATTTTTAATTGTTACTAACAAAGTGGATCAATGACCTTAAATAAAAATAAATTATTATTATTATTAATTAACCCATTACGTCCCACTGCTGGGCAAAGGTCTCCCCCAAAATCCTCCATTGCTCCCTGTCTTTGGCGATCTCTCACCACTCTCTCTCAAACCCATCAAGGTCGTCCCGCCAACGCCTTCTCGGCCGTTCACGCCGTCTCTTTCCATCCTCGGGCACCCAAGGAGTGACAACGTTCGCCCACCTCACAGGTTGCATCCGTTAACGTGGCCCGCCCAATCTTGAGTTTAGACTTCTGGAACTCAGTCAGCGATCATGTATGTGCACTGTAGGTTAAGATGGGCAGGATGCACATATCGATGAGATGGCGTTTAAATGACATACGGTGATTAGTCTTCAAGTACTCCTTCAAGGACCAGTAGTTCTTCCAGGCGTTCTCTATGCGACGACCGATTTCCTTATCTTGCCTGTTTTCAAAGCTTGCTAACTGGCTCAGATAGATTGCTGTTACACATTATGTGTGTATTAATTTATTTTTATTTATTTGTTAATTTCAATTGAAAATAACGGTTTCATTGACACTTTAAGGCGTCATTGGCGTACCAGCCAAGTTGATTTATAAGACGCTTCAAAGCGTCGATGGCGGTCGAAGGGTTAATTTTTCACATTCTCACATTGGCTACACAGCCACCTTAGCAGCTTAAAAATGTAAGAAATAATTAAGAAACTCAACACGTGATATCCTGAAACTGAAAAGTAATTAATTTTTTTATAACCTGGTGGAAAGTGACGATGAGCTCGACGATGAAGCACGCACACCTAAATAATGCCTATTCCCGCTGACCTAAAAAGGACCAAGTTATAACGTTCAGGGAATAAGTCTGCAGGCAGTAGTTCGTGCGTATCTTTGGAATATCCATAACATAGGCATGGAACCCAAGCCTCATCTAGTCCCCCGGTGATGGAAAGGGGAAGACGGAATTAAATCGTGTAATTCCATTACACACTTTTTGTAATATACCCAGTAGAATATCGATAAGCAGGCAAACTTTACGACGATGTTCAAGGCTTAACGGTGTTCAATTCTTGTAAAAACTGTAACTACAAAACCAGCCATTTTTTTTCTCATAGAAACCTGTAATTGACCAGTGAATAGCGCCCCTGATTACGTTCCGTTTCCCTTAATTTATACAAAAGTAAATTATTTTACATAAAATTTTGTTCATGCTACCCATAAATACAGGAAAGGCTTGAACGCATAATAGAACCGAAAACTCCATGGTGTTTACGAGTTCAAATTTGCAATATGGCACTGTGCCAGGTTTGTTCGTTGACTTTTAAAGTTTATAGATATGGTCTGTTTCAATATGCTAATAGAGGAAATAAAATAACATTCACTGCGCTACACTATCAATATAAACAGGTCTTTTCAAACCTAATTTTGCTACAACTGAATTTGCGATGGAAATGAAGCAGTGTGTCTGGAATAGAAATTATATTACCAACGGTTAGGGTAATTTACAATCTGAGCCCCAGAAAATCTTTGAGAGACAAGAATATCTTAAATATACAACATATTAAATCTGGCGCCCTCAGATTAAAAAACAACGCCCAGCACATTTGTAAAAATGAATTTATGTTATGAGAAATAATTTTTTTAATGAAAAATAGTGATAGACAAAATGGTGGCACTACACTTGGTTATTTGTATTTGCGTATTTGGTATATTTCAAAAAAGCACCACGTGTAGATGGCACGTGTGACAAAGTATTTACCTTCTTTGCCTTTACGACAAATGCAGCAAACACCAAACTTTTTACCCGCGTTACCGCGTTTACACACGTTACCGCACGCCTGTCGGTTTCTGAACGCGCATCAAAGGAGCCAAACAGGCAAATACGCAAGTAAACCCTATACACTATGGTCATATCCATTAATTTAACTCATATTCATTGACTTACAATTATATGGACGTCGGGTCCGCGCTAAAAAGTGTCCGCACTTGTAAGGCGCTAAAATCGTATACAGAGCGCGACACTCCGCTTTAGTCTTCATTTGTTCTACGGACAGCGCGATACTGCGATGACATAACAATTAAAATTTCGAATAGGTTGACTTGGGACATTTTTTTCGTGGTTTTTGTATTAGACCCGTCGTCCATTTATTTGTAAGTCAATGCTCATATTGGTCAGTGTTGCATGTTTGTCTGTACGTCAAATATTTTTCGAAGTATATACTAATCTATTGTTGAAGTACCTCTTAAAGTAGGTCAATTAAAGCCTCTTTACAAATGTCATAAAAATGTATAGAAATTTAATGTTAAAATTTTGAATATTTCTAGTTTTATTCTTAAAAAGTTATTTATTTATGACGTTTTACTCATTAGATAACACATTTTATAAGTCAGAAATGTTTAATAAAAGATAACTGCCATTTGCCTAGTCCTCAAATAGATTAGCTCTTATATAGTAAATAAATGTTGTTTATACGTACGTGTATAACGTTACAAGAAAATAGGAATAATAATTAGTAATTTGTAGTGCTCTCCTGATTTTGCGGCGCCCTTTCGGGGTGTCACTTGTGAAATCATGTGGCAAGCAATAATTAGCACATTACTTGGCGGAGGATCCTAAAGACCAAACTGATATTGATCGTGAACGTAGGGCGTTGACTGCCAGATGTAATATGTTGGCACATAGATTCGCCCGCTGTAGTGAGGGAACCAAAATAACTTTATTCAAGGCGTATTGTCAATCCTTCTAAACGGGTGGTCTGTGGGTTAACTTACGCAGAAGGCACTCGGCGCCCCGCGTGTTGAATATAATAACGGTTTCGGGATGCTGTTGGGGAGCGGGAGTAGCCGACTTTTTTTGCTGTGATGCGAAAAAAGACGGCGTCACCACTCTCTAGACTGCGTTCTAGTCCTAACAGCATCCTGAAAACGTGTGCCGATGCTTTGTCATTTCGTCCAGGTTCTGGTGAAGTGATGGGGTAATCGGCGGTGCCTTGAGCGTAATAATGTGTGTTTTTATGTTTTGTCTCTGTGCTTACTAACAATAGTCATAAGTTTAAAAATGTGTGTATTTCCTAACAAGTGGGCCTTGGATGCCAAATAAATGATTTATTTATTATTATTATTATTAATAAAGATGTGAACATGAATTCTTTCGACATCAGTTTGAAGGGTTAATCGCCTGGGCACACTTAACAATTACACACTGTATAAAAGTGTGGTATGTCAGTAGAGTAACCGATCTAAGTAGAATTATTTAATCTACTGCCTATTCGTTTAGCAGGCGGCAGTGCCGAGCCAAGTTGAGTTAAGTGAGTGTTGGAGGTTGTTTACTTCATAATCTTTTGAGGTTTAAACTGTTGGACGTTTTAATTATTTTTTTATAGTAATAAGTGACAATGTCACTCAGAGGCACTGCCGCTGCACCTGTCACGCTGAGACATAAGTTGAATAGTCCCTTGTGCCTGTAATTTCCGTTGAGTCCACCAGGATCCCCTAGCCCAATCTCCCAGGGGATCTGTGTGAACTCAGCAGTTCATTAGTATCCCCTAAGTATCTAAAGTTGCAATCACATATTGTAGTTAGGAAACTATATGAAATACTGGCTCAAGAACGAGGACGTTAGAAAAATGTGGTGGGTGTTCAGTGAAAGACAGCGTATTAACAATTTTAGCGAAAGCTGGAACTCAGGTTCAAATAAAAAGATTGGCCGTAAATGCCCCAACGTCATATAATTGATAAATGCACTGAAAATAGTTTCTGAACAAAAGCTACGACAAGTCAAGAAAAGAGGCAAACAAAATGGAATTGCAAATAATAAATTTATTCAAGAAGTACAACTGGAATTATTGAATAATGGTATAACTGTAGGACAGTTTTTAGATATAGTTAGGTAA
>NW_020653526.1:635461-645193 GCF_003589595.1 Hyposmocoma kahamanoa | reverse complement strand
ATTCTTAGGGAACTTAATACATAAAGTACGTTTGTTACAAAACTAAAATAAAAATATAAGTAGGCAGAATTACGAAATGAATTCGGAGCTTTTGTGTGAAAGGCAAATATTCTGCCAAATAATTTGACATAAGGAAATACGAGATAATAAAATTTTTAACCCGGTCAGGGAAGGCAATCTTTGTTACCAGGAATCAGAGTTCACTGACCCTCTTTAGTATTGTTTGAACCATTTGCATATGTAACCAAAAATAGGTCGAAAGATGAATGGATTGCAAATGCTTTAGCCGATGATTTTCAAAGTGGTTTATATCGATGCGATTTGGTTCTCTCATGAGCTTGGGTGTAATTTGTGGTTGTCTATTGTGCGTGTCCATGGGATCTGCCTTACGTACGTGCAGTAGAGTTTAATCAATTTGACGATTTCAGGTATAATACGCTTACATAAGAAATAATGATTGTTTGACTTAGACTTTTAAATCCTATTCTCTGAGAAGACCCGTGCCGTGATGGGCGTTTTATTGTCTTTAAAATATCGCACAAAGTTGTTGTTTAACGTACCAGAAAACGATCTCAAATATTTCATCATAAAATAAGCTGTTCATTACTGATGACCGGCACTTTTTGTGTTCTCGTTAACGGTTTTAATATTATGCTGAAAATTCCGTTTTTAAACCTTTTTTAAAGAGAGTTGGTGACGATATATATATTGAAAATGTTGAATTACCTTCCTGTAATGAACGGCGCCGATCCGTAATCAATTGGGAACCGCTCTCGATATCCTTTTCTTCGAAATGAAACTCCTTAATCTGAGAAGTGGACTGTATATTCTTATAAAAACTTGTCTATCTGACTTACAACATGAACACGTCTTACTACTAAGAGCGAAAGAATGAAAGAATGCAAATGACCACATTTTTTTTTGGGACACTTTGCTGTTGGCTGCTGATGGCCTTGACTGCGCCACCGGAAGAAAAGGGCGAGCTGAAGGCTCATAACCCGCAACATAAACTACAAAATAAACTTAAATCTAAGTAGCGAGCCTGAGAGCGTCCAAGTGGGCACGGACCTCGGCTCAGGGCGCTACTAAAGACTTCCACCAGAAGGACGTGCTATAAGAGAGAATCTACCACTATACGTGCTGAAGTGAGGGGTTCTGCGACCTCGCCGGCGAGGACGGTTGGTGCGTGAGGGACGGGACTGACTAGCGATCTAGTCGGCCTTCAAAGAGGCGAGAGTGATAGGGTCGTCAGGATCGTTGAGGACTTCCCTTGGCCGATGGGCCATACGTACGTGATGGAAGTGTTTCCTGAGGGGGTCGTAGTTGGATGCAGCCACCACGAGGGTTTGGGGTAGTGAGGAGCAGAGTCGAAGTATTTCCTCGATGCCTGTTCCATGAATTGGGCTATTGTGGGCAGCCGTAAATCTATATGGAGGTTAGCGTTGCGCAGGTACCACGGGGTACCGTCGCGTTTCGCATGAATCTATTTTGGAGAGCCTGCAGGCGGTGTATAAGCGGGATTTGCCTGAGTGAACTGAGCGACATTGGCGTACGTCATGATTGGGCGGATGCAGGTCGTGTACAATCTCACCTTCTTACGAAGGGAGAGGGGGGTGGAGCCGGCTCATAACAAAGTAGGCGCGATCGCGGACGGTTGTCACGTGTGCTTTGAATGACAGCTTCCTGTCGAGCGTAACTCTTAAGTATTTGACCGTGTTCACCCAAGGTGAGAAAGAGCGAGATCGGGGTGAGGTTTTGTACCCTACGACTGGAAATGAACACAAATACCAATATTCGCTTATACTTATACCGGTACGGTGTCTCCCACACCGTACCGGTCCTATCAATTGGTTGCTACGCCGCTCGGCCAATCAGAGCTCCTGAATTATTCATTTTCCTCTCAATTCTAGCTCTGACCGGCCAGGCGCGCACGGCCGTCCGTAACACTTCCATAGCTCGAAATCCAGAAGAGGTGAGCACGCAAGTAAAGGGGTAAAAGGACCGTGCTTACACCAATCGCCAAATCCTAGATCTCCAGTTCACATTATTTCACATTTAACACAATTACTTTTTTTATGAAACCAAGTAACAAAACCTTGTGAAAGAGTTCATGGAGAATAGTATTGCCATCTTACCTATTTCTACCGCCAAGCACTAATATGAGAATTAATGCGTTCCGGTTTGGAAGGGTAAGGGGTAATGGTGAAATTACAGGCACATTCGACTTGTCAAGTAACGTCTCAGGGTGACGGGCGCAGTGGCAGTGCCCCTCAGATCTTAGTGAATTAAAACTCTGAATGGCACTGCAACTGTTATGGATAGGCGTGTCGCTTAACACCGGGCGCACGACTTGTTCACCCTGTCACCCATAATACTAATATTTAAAAAAAAACTCTTTGCCTACTGCATTCTGTTAAACCTTAGAGGATGGAAAAATAGTCTAAGGTTCGTATACCAGAACTCTACTCAATGCTCAAGTCAGGACTTGAGTATGATTTAAAGCACTAGAAACCATACTCAAGTCCTTGCCATTAGCCGCTCACGCGATGCGCTCATCCTACCGCAAAATGGCGGCTATTTGGTTTCGCAAATTAGAAAAGGATTCTGTTTAAATACAAGTTTTTATAAATAAAAATTATTATTCTGCATTGCTAAATAAATATGCTCCGTACTACAACAAAAACATCTGAAATAAAATGCAGTAATACACCGCAAATCCTGCACTTAAAAAGCACTAATGAAATTTTTGGTGTACTTGGGTAAATATGATAATATTCCGTTTGAGTGGTTCTAATGTTTACCATGAAATTACTCCTTAAAGTTTAGTTTATAAACATTTATATTCAGGGTAATATTAAGAAACGCTACTTACGGTATGTTTTCAATAAATAAACACCGAAATCGCCAGCCCAAACAATAACACACACGATTGTCGTGACGTATTTTTGAAGTTGTTTATTTTTTTTAAATGACAAACCCAGGCATTAAAAACTTTATGGTTTGCTAGAGTAGTTACCGAAATAGCAATTAGTATTAGTTCTTTTACCTGTTATAACTTCGATATCCGATAAATCGCTATAAAATCGTCACCGGCACCTCTACGTGTGGTATGCGTCTACGGCTGCATGTATCGCGTGAGCGGATAGGGTCGTATTTCCAGTGCTTGAAATCATACTCAAATCCTGACTTGAGCATTGAGTAGAGTTCTGGAATACGACTCTTAATGTTAAACTGCAACTCTGTCGACTGCTATTATGTCACTGCCAAAAATGCTTGTCAGCGATAACATATCTCCTTGCTAAGAAGGCCAATAAAACGATAAAGTAACTCTTAAAAATTTATTGGAACGTCTGTAGGCGAACGCGGCGTATCTACGATCAAAACAAGCACATTACAGAGGGTGCTTCGCATTGATTAGGCTCAAGTTTTCACATTTTGTCGCTACATATAACTACGTGATGTATAATATGGGGAAAATTTTCCTTTCGTTTCCTTTTCGTAGCAGTAAACCTCCGTATGATAGAGTTCGTCCAGGGAAGTACTGCCTTACCTATTTCTGCCGCCAAGTAGTAATGTGGTTCGGTTTAGAAGGGCAAGGGTGCTGTTGAAATTACAGGCACATGGGACTTATCGACTTATGTATAGTGACGGGTTCAGTGGCAGTGACCCTCAGATCTTTGTGATTTAAAGCTCTGAGTGCATTGACTTACAATTATATGGACGTCGGGTCCGCGCTAAAAAGTGTCCGAACTTATAGGGCGTTAAAACCGTATACAGAGCGTCATTCACGCTTTAGTCTTCGTTTGTTCGACTGACAGCGAAGCAAGCAGAATTAGACAGTACTGCGATGACATTACAATTTAAATTCAACGTTTTAGCTTTTTCATATTCCTTTACATGTCACTACGTTTAAATAGGTTGACTTGGGACATTTTTTTCGTGGTTTTTGTATTAGACCCGTCGTCCATTTATTTGTAAGTCAATGTCTGAGTGGCATTGCAACTGTTATGGATAAGCGTGTAGTTTACCATCCGCTGCACGACACCATGTGCCTGTAATATCACCAGCACCCAAATTATTACTTGGCGATGGAAATAGGTAACGTGGCAGCACTACCTTGGACGAACTCTTTCACAAGAAGCTCTACCACTACTACTATAAGCTTTTATAGATTATAATTGAACATCAATTCAATAAAAAAAATTTAAATACAATGAAGAGCGACATCTCTAGCCAGGGCTGGTAGCTGTAAAGGTATCTAATTGGGTGACGAGATACTTAAAATTCTCATAGATGGCGCTACGGCTAAAAAGTCGTTCAAAAAACCAAATACAAAGACACGACAACAAATATAGAAAAAATCGTGAGGTCCGCTGCTTCGTTCCGTGGCTTAGTTGGTATAGCGTCTGCCACGGTATGCTAGAAGAGGTCGGTTCGAATCCGGCCGGATGGAAGAAATTTTTTCTGAGTGTACGATCTTTGTATTAATAATTATAACAAACTTTTATAGAGCTTTTACAGACTACAGCAATTTTAAAGAAAAAGCTTTAAAAGCTAAAGAGCGATGTGGTAGCCTAGTGAGAGAGCGGTTGTTTTTCAAATGAGAGGCCATCGGTTCGAATCCCTAGTTCAATTTTCATTTAGGAAGTAGAAATATATTGAAGTACTCACTCTAAAGCTGATAGCTCCACTGCAATTCACGTCGAAGGCTTTGAACACATAGTGAGCGTACAGCGCCGAGTCTGTAACAACAATAATTATGTTTTATTTTTTTATACGCGTAAATAAGTGCGCGTTTAAAACAAATAAAATTAAATAAAAAGACATTTATTTATCTACAAAACATAGAAAACACAATACTTAAAAACTAATAAATAACGTCAGTGGTTTTTTTAGTACAGGGTACTAAAAACACGACACACTTAGCGGTAGAATAAATTCTTGAAATTTAAATGGGACCACTGCTGAGGGATCCTCTTTCTAACAAAAGAAGAATCATCAAAACCGGACCACAAATATCAACATACATACAAAAAAAGAAACATACAACCGATTTGAGAAACCTCCCTTTTGAAGCCGGTTAAAAATACGTACTGTTGAGTGATGTGAACAAAAAGTTTAAAGACTCAGCATTATTGAATTTCAGGGTCGTATTCTAGAACTCTACGCAATGCTCAAGTCAGGATTTGAGCAGACTTGAGTATGATTTCAAGCACTGGAAATACGACCCTAATTGGCAAGGACTTGAGTATGATTTTCAGTGCTCACTGTAATACTCAAGTCCTGACTTGAGTATTGAGTAGAGTTCTGGAATACGACCCCGAGTCTTCACCTGTAGCTAACTGTTCGCTTGCTGCACCAATGTAAAATGCACTCCGCATTTTACCAAATAAATAATAACCTATCTTAAATAATTAATAAATATTAATAAATTAAAGTCTGTTTGTGTATAGTACATTATTGCATAGGCCAGGAGGTAAGGGAGGGCCAGTGAGGCTGTGTATTTTTTTTTTGCACACACTCACAGCCCCGCACTAGGGAAACCCATTAATACGAGTCAAGGAATCCCCGTTACCGCCGTGGCTTGTTTCGTGGTTCAGCCGCGTCGTCATATTTTTGGTCAAATTTTACTTCACTTGTTGCAAAACAGACCTCGATTCTAAACGATTTAGAAAACAAAGGGATGATAATTCTTATTCTATTAAGTCTAATTGATGTTTTTTTTTAGTTGTACGTCGCAATAGGAAATGGAACTATTTTTCCGGTTTTAAATCGCGTATATTTGTTTTTTCAAACAAACCATACGTATAGGTTTGTTTGAAAAATAGTTTAATTTTCTATTACTAACAATAGCGACAATCTAAGAACTCGATATATACGTTGCAACTTTTTTTTCAAAACACGTATTAACAAAGGACTTAATTATCTTATTCTGATATTATTTTGATATATTAATATGTCACGGCTTCTTATAATTAACAAATACTTGAATAGCGATTATTCTAAATACGTGTTGCGTCCGCGTCTTCGATTTAATCAATCTCTTTAGTGCTGAAGGAGGTTTCCCATCACTAAATAGCGCTTATGACGTCAAAAGGGGTACAAAAAATGTGGCACGCTCGGTTTTCATGCAGATCGCAGTACTTGCGGTGTCTATTTAAATATATACGTCTTTGTGTAAATCTTTAGAATATCCACAACAGGCGTGGAATCCCAGCCCACGTCTAGTCCCCCGATGATGGAAAGGGGAAGGCGTAACCAAATTATGCAATTCCATCGCACATTCTCCGTGATATATCCTGTAGAATAGCAGGCTACTTTACGGCGGTGTTCAAGGCTCCGTACATTGGCCTCTACTAAATTCGAGTCACCTAATAAGCCTCTTGCCACGCTTGTTTAAGGTCACAGAAGACAAAAGGTCAACTTCACGACGAAATAGCCTTAAAAATAAACTCATAAAAATAATAAAGCATCTTTTTCATCCTTTGACGACCTCGTTGGCCTAAAGGTTTCTACTGTTGGCGCTGGATGACGAGATCCGGGTTCGATTCCCTGTTGGGCCAAAATGGGAAATGAATTTTTCTAAATTGGTTCTAGTCTGGATGTTCTGGAAAGTGCCCCAGAGAGAATTCCGTTGTTCTGGTACTCATTAGCACATTTATTTTGTATTATTATTTTATTTGCTATCGGCCGCCAAGCCACAAGCGAACCTTTTAAACGAGATAGTATGTTTTTGGTAGAGCGGCCAGTGCCACTCCTCCCAACTATGGAACATGGTCTCGCTGAAACCGTTTGACCATAGTTGATGGATCTAGTTTAGAAGTTCCGAAGATTCTCATATGGGGTAAAGCGGCAGATATTCAAACCATATTTGTATTGCAAAAACAAGCGATTCGTTCTGTGTACCATCTAGGCTCTCGGGTTTCTCTCAGAGAAAAGTTTAAGGAGACTGGTATCATGACTGTAGCATCACAGTACATTTACTCAAATATTTTATATGATCGTAAAAATATACATAATTTCAATAAGAAAGAAGATATCCATAATATTAACCTTAGAGCTAAGTCCAAACTCATGGTACCACGATTTCGTTTAACGAAGGTAAACAACTCTTTTATGGGGAACTGTATACGTTTTTACAATAAGATTCCGGAGCATATATTAAGTTTATCATTTCCTAAGTTTAAAAACTACATTAAAAATATTTTGATCGAAAAATCATATTACAAAATTGAAGACTACGTGTTAGATAAAGATGTATGGAAAGACAACATGGATCCAGAATCCACACAAATTTGATTCAAAGTGTATTCCATAGCATTTAAGTTTATTTGAAAAGAGCAATCCCTAGGGTTTCTTGCGCGTTCTTCTCAGGGAGGTCAGCATAGCGAACGAGCACTAGCTTAAATGTGACGATTTCAAGTGTAAATTTATTTTACCTATGGAATAAATAATCTTTGACTTTGACTTTGACCGCGACAAGATAGACGTTACTTATGCTTAGTTTTATGTCGGACATGGATCTCTTCATTACGAGTGAACCAAGGGGCATTGACCACTGCCCTCGGGACACAATTCTGCACTCGTTGGAGACAAAGTATATAAGTACCCCACGGCTGAATACCGTATATCCAAATGGGTTTTAAGACTGAGTGGTATTAGAAGTTTATAGTCTATTGATAATGCTGAATTTCTTCCCACGAGCCAATGAAGGTTGCCATACTTGAGATTGACTTCATCTCTTTTTCGTTTTATGTGATGCTTCCATGTGAGATATGATTAGTACTTTTTGTGAGATATGATTAGTAGTAAGATTGGAAATCCCTTTTCACTTCCCTATTTTGGTGTGTGCTATGAAACCAGTAATTTACAACGACCAGTGGCTAGATAGATACAAGATGGAATTTTGATATTTTTCAAAGCTACTATCTGTGGTATGGAGAACTCGAATGCGTTGGTTGATTACGCATATTGATTATATAACCAAAAATAGAGAAGAAATGTCATTTAATTTGTTTGAAAACTATTCTGCCAAATCATTACGGTGACAACTGCGCTCCGATTGGCCAGCCCGAATTCGAAACAATTGACGGGTGTTGCCAATTGTTTCACTTAAAATGGACCAGTTTAACTTGTGCTTTGGTATAATAGACGAAAATTGAAAAGTTACATATTTAATATTTAATTATCGATGAAATGTGATTCCGTTTGTTTTGTAATTAGATGTTTTGCTGTTTTTCCCACACCACCAAATGGAACAGCCCCCATTGTTAGAGATATTATATAAATACAGAATATTTTTGGAGTATACGGATACGTACATATAGATCAGTTGTTGAAGCTGTACCATTTCAGCTTTCTAATTTGTGATTTCAGCGCAACCGAGAGTTGTTGATGTGATTTGCCTGATGAGTTGCCAGGGATGGATGGCCCTTATCCGCTCACGCGATACATGCAGCCGTAAACGCATACCACACCTAGAGGTGCCGGTGATGGTTTTATACCGATTTATCGGATATCGAAGTTATAACAGGTAAAAGAACTAATATTAATTGCTATTTCGGTAACTACTCTAGCAAACCATAAAGTTTTTAATGCCTGGGTCTGTCATTTAAAAAATAAACAACTTCAAAAATACGTCACGACAATCGTGTGTGTTATTATTTGGGCTGGTGATTTCGGTGTTTATTTATTGAAAACATACCGTAAGTAGCGTTTTTTAAGTTTACCCTGAAAATAAATGTTTATAAACTATACTTTAAGGAGTAATTTCATGGTAAACGTTAGAACCACTCAAACGGAATATTATCATATTTATCCAAGTACACCAAAAATTTCATTAGTGCTTTTTAAGTGCAGGATTTGCGGTGTATTACTGCATTTTATTTGAGATGTTTTTGTTAGTAGTACGGAGGGTATTTATTTAGCAATGCAGAATAATATTTTTTATTTATAAAAACTTGTATTTAAACTGAATCCTTTTCTAATTTGCGAAACCAAATAGCCGCCATTTTGCGGTAGGAGGAGCGCATCGCGTGAGCGGTTATTTCGTCTCTATTTCTGGTTATATACTCGATGATTCCGCATGAGACTGACAGTGTTGAATTAATCACTTTGGAAATAATATTACAGTAAAATTGAGGGTATACACCATTGACTTACAATTATATGGACGTCCGGTCCGCACTAAAAAGTATCCGAACTTATAGGGCGTTAAAATCGTATACAGAGCGTCATTCACGCTTTAGTCTTCGTTTGTTCGACTGACAGCGAAGCAAGCAAAATTAACAATTTAAATTCAACGTTTTAGCTTTTTCATATTCCTTTACATGTCACTACGTTTAAATAGGTTGACTTGGGACATTTTTTTCGTAGTTTTTGTATTAGACCCGTCGTCCATTTATTTGTAAGTCAATGGTAAACACTGATACTACACGGTGTGAAAACAATATTCCTAAAAAATTTTATAATCGAAAAAAAACACAAACTTACTTCGGAATTTTACAAGAAAACCACAGTAGTCATAGATAGACATATAGTAATTTTTTTTTATTAACTGAACTAAATAGAGCACGTATATTATACGATATACATTTTTCTAAAGGCTTTAATTTTAATTAATTTTTTTTATTGAATTGATATTCAATTATTTTTTGTGAAATTACTCCACTAGTTTGTTATAATTATTAATACAAAGATTGGTATTAATAATTAAAGGACTGGTAGCTGTAA
>NW_020653526.1:607084-635361 GCF_003589595.1 Hyposmocoma kahamanoa | reverse complement strand
ACAAAAAATAATTGAATATCAATTATTTTTTGTGAAATTACTCCACTAGTTTGTTATAATTATTAATACAAAGATTGGTATTAATAATTAAAGGACTGGTAGCTGTAAAGGTACTAACTGGGTGATAAATCTGTAATAGATTTCTCATAGATGGCGCTACGACTAAAAAGTCGTTGAAAGACCAAGTACAAAGACACGACGCAAGCACATAGAAGAATTCGTGAGGTCCGTTGGTTCGTTCCGTGGCTTAGTTGGTATAGCGTCTGGTACGGTAAGCAAGAAGACGTCGGTTCGAATCCGACCGGATCGAAGGAATTTTTTCTGAGTGGCTTTAATTTTGTTAGTAAAAAAAAACAAATTCTGAAATAAAGTAAACTCAATATCTTTATGCTCATACTATCGGAATACTTACTTCCGTGTGGGAAGAATTTGGCATAAATGTCTTTGAATGAATCTTCTTGGACCACGCCCTCGGGACACTCCTGAAACAAAGAAAAATGCTTATCAGTTCACAGTTACAAATAACAATAGATTCATATGTGTTAGTAAATATAGAGGTGTGAACTTATTCTACGGTTAGTAAAGATTGAAATTAGTACCTTCAATAAGGCCACGTTGGCTGTTATAAATATTTTTCATCACACGTATGGTGCGTCGACGAGCACGCGCTCGTAAACGGCGTCAAGACATACAGGCAAAATCAACCGTAATATTCTAAATTATGCCCACTTTTTCATTACATTATAGCCCTACAGATTTTTTAACGTCAAGATTAAGCAAAAAGTTTTTATGCTCGAAAAATCTGAAAGTGTATTTGGCACAAACTTTAAGTATATCTAAAAACTAAACATTCGAAATTGAACTATATTTTACTAAATTTATTTTGTTTATTCAAATAACGTAGTATTTTTAGAATTTGAAAATTATTTATATGTAAATTATTTATATGTAATACGTTGTGGCTGCATGCGGTTTAGTAGAATAATGGCCAATTGCATGCTTATGTGCGTTTTATAATATTTTAGTTTGAGTTGTATTATCTATGGAAGAATAGCTGGCAGTCTGTTAAAAAAAACAAAAACCTGCCATTCCCAAAAACCGTAAATGTTGTGTTGTGAAGCGATTTATTCATACAAGAAATAAAGATTACAACAATACCAAGTGACGGGACGAACAAGTCGTGCGCCTGATGGTAAGCGACACGCCTGTCCATAACAGTTGCATTGCCACTGCGCCCGTCACCCTAAGACATAAGTTGACAAGTACCATATGCGCTTTCACCAGCAATCATCCCATCATATAAGAAACTGAAACTATTAGCATTAATAAAAAATAGTCAATTTTATTTATTGTGTATGAAAAATATTTTACGAAATTTTCTTTTTCCGCTGTCCCGATTTTTTTCGTGAATGAAATCATCCTTACATAAAACCAAGTTGATACGCACTAAAAAAAATTTGCTCCATTTAATTCATTTTGAAGGACATATGACAGTTTCCTTGTATCTTCTATGATTTCCCCATACTGTTCCATTTAAACACTCTGTATAGATTTTCAGTTATAGGGCATTGTTCAGACCGCCGAGTGGGCGTTAATGGAGTTGCGGGCCACAAAGGACACTCACAATGACGATAAAAGATGTCTTGCAACCCGAGAGTAATTGTTACAAAAAATAATCACTTTACGGCCTTAAGTTTGCAGATAAAAAACGCTGTACTGTAGTTACTATAGTTAAGTATAATTACGACGACATCTACGAGCTGTTACACACGGAGACTTTTAGCAGCGCTGCAGTCGCGCGACTGCGCTTGTAAGGAGGCAGTTGAGAGTTTGCAGAATCGCAGAAGTCGCCGTGTGTAACCACTCTAAAGTCACTCGCAGCCATGTAGTGCACATTCAAAAATACGAAATAAATATTTATTATAGATATATATTATTTCTTTTGTTTTGAGCTTTACGTGATGTATTTGGAGTAATTGTTAAAATTTTGTTGCATTGCTGTCGATTTTATGCTTTTTTGTTGAATTTTTGTTCGGTTGTTGTTGATGTTTTAAATTGTTGTGTAGTGTTTTAGTAACTTAATAACATAATAAATAAACCCTTTTTATTTCGTTTATTATTTATTCTTATTGTATATAGTATCAAGAGACGGGACGAACAAGTCGTGCGCCTAATGGTAAACTACACGCCTGTGCATAACAGTTGCAGTATCCCTGAGCTTTAAATCTCAAAGATCTGCGGCGCACTGCCACGCCCTTACCATTCAGAACTTCTCTACTGCTACTAAACTATATTAAACTGTAATTCTAAATCGATACTCTCTTCGTTATAAACTATCTAAATAAGATATGTAAATCGATTTTTCATTCGATTTTACATCATTACATCTAAAATAAAAATCAAAATCAAAATAATCTTTATTTCATAACATTATTACACTTGAAATAGTCATATTGGTTAAACTCTACCGCTCATTCGTAAAGCAGATTCCCTTGAGCAGAATGAGCAAGTAACTCTAGGGGTTGCTCTTTGTAAATAACACTTGTATTCAACATTTACAATATATATTTTTTTGTTTTCAAACGTCAGAGATCGTGACTACCTCCTATGGGTGCAGAAGTCGTATAATAACCTTTATAAACTTTTTGTTTCACTATAGTTTTAAACATCGTGAATGGCAAATTTTATATATCTACCGGAATCTTGTTATAGAAGCGTATACATTGCCACTTAAATGAATTTGTGACTTTGTGAAGACGACTATCAACAACAGCTAGTTTATTTTTATTACATACATACATATACTTCACGCCTTTTTCCCGTCGGGGTCAGCAGAGACAACAGTCTTCCACTTGCTACGGTCCTGACACACATATTTCGCCTCATCAACACGCAACAATGCTTCCATACACGCTCGTCGGTTAAGAGTACTCTTGGCCTGGCCCTTCTTTAGGGTGGCCTCAATTTGGTCATGGTAAGTTCGCCTTGCCATGGTAAGTCGGCCCATATCAACTTGCTCGCTCACACTCGCCTTATAAATCTGTTTCGTCAATCTTCTTTCATTCATTCTCTCTACATGTCCGAACCATCTTAGCATCCCTTTCTCTATCTTTTTCTCTATTTCTCTATCTTCTTCCACGCCACAACGCTCTCTTATCACACTGTTCCGTAATTTATCCATCCGAGTTACTCCAGCCAGACTCCTCAAAGCTCTACTCATTTCTACTGCATTAATTCTACTTTCGTGCTTCTTCTGCCAAACCCAACATTCACTACCAACCATACATAAGTGTAGGAACCAGCTCCCCCCATGTACAACCAATCGTGCCTTTTTAGACACTTTCTGGCTGCTCATGAAGGCATGCAAGGCACCATTCACCTGATTCCCTGCGCTCAGTCTGCTTTCAATGTCTCTTTCATATTTTCTGTCACACGTAAACATAGTACCCAAATTCATAAACCTTTTCCTCATATTAATGTTATGTCCGTCATTTTTAATCCTCGTATTAATGTTACGTCACCCGTCACTATTTTTAACCGACTTCAGAAAAAGGAGGATGTTCTCAATTTGACTGTATGTTTTTTTTTTGTATGTATGTTACGCAATAACTCCGGTATTTGTGAACCGATTTTTTGATGATTCTTTTTTTTTTTTGGAAAGAGTACCGAGAAGTAAGAGACCTCCGTAGTGGTGCCATTTTTGAAGAAAATCATCCACCTCTAAGGGTGTTCACGCATGAATATTCATTTTTATAAATAGCGCCTAAATTTTGTTATAAGGAGCAATTATTTTAATGGTTGGTTTTGCTATTTCCCAATTCAAGGCGTTTTTCTCTCTTAATATACTTTGAGTAGTGAGAATCGATTTTTGTTATCTCCTGTGTCAAGTCCCGTATAGTAGCGAACTAGGGGATGAATCCGGGTTTGCGCACTTTCCGGTAACCGATTTCAATAAAACTTGGTAATTATATGTAATTCCACGTACTTTTGAGGTCAATTTTTTAGTACTTTGTACTGAGATTATTCATAAATAAATTACTATTCCTCTTAAAATAAATGTCTAGAAATTACAAATCTCAAACGTCACTGTACCCATGCTATGTGAAATGGACTATGTAATGGTTTGACCTACCTGCCGCCTCTCAAACAGAGGCCGTGGCGTTGAAACCACCCTGATGAAACCTGGACTATGAAGAAGGTTCACAACCCTCGGAAAGTGTGTAAAGTCTCCGGACTGTGGCCTAAGCCCTCGACCGAGAGGAGACCCAGCAGTGGGACTTATTAAATGGGTTGATGATGATGATCAAAAGTACAGACTCAGTTTTCGATTTCATTAATAGTAGGTTCATACCATTGACTTACAAATAAATGGACGACGGGTCTAATACAAAAACCACGAAAAAAATGTCCCAAGTCAACCTATTCGAAATTTAAATTGTAATGTCATCGCAGTATCGCGCTGTCAGTAGAACAAATTAAGACTAAAGCGGAGTTTGGCGCTCTGTATACGATTTTAGCGCCTTACAAGTGCGGACACTTTTTAGCGCGGACCCGACGTCCATATAATTGTATGTCAATGGTTCATATCCTTAATAGTCGATACTACGTCAAGTCGAATTCATATTTTTCCCGTACTTACAACACTGTTCAGTTTGCTTGGATCGAGCGCCCGGAACACTGGGTTTATTTCAGAATTTTTTTACGAAAGAAATTAATACCATTTCAAACATAAAATCGTATCATTATACGTGTTCTATTTAGTTCCGTTGATATAAATAAAAATCATATATCGCACAGCTATTACAATAGTGTTGTAACTCAAAATATGTGAAATTTCATATTATGTCATTAGTGAATGTAAAATTTGATTCTTTACACGTCAAAAAAACCGTCGTTAGAATATTGTAAGAAACGATCAAAAGATATCTCTTAACTCAAAATGAGACACTTTATGTGAGCTATTTCTGGGCAAAGTAATTCTTATTCTAAAACTTGAAATTATTTTTTCCATTTTATTTTTAAATATATTTGAGAAATTGTTTAAGGGTCGTATTCTAGAACTCTATTCAATGCTCAAGTCAGGATTGCACTGGCAACACAAGCACTGGAAATACGACCCTAATGGCAGGGACTTGAGTACGATATCAAGTGCTTTAAACCATACTCAAATCCTAACTTGAGCATTGAGTAGAGTTCTAGAATACGACTCTAAGTGTCATTAATTTTTAATCGCTAATTTTTAATTATTTTTTTGCAGGTAGTGAGTAATTCGTTTTTCGTCCTTTTTTGAGTTAATACACTATTGTATTAACAGTGCGATATGTAAAGTACTGTAACTGGGGCGTAGCTTAGGATGCGTAGCGAGAGGCACTTTTATGAACTTAAAGTGGAATAATCTTCAAAATATGGTTTATTGTATTCTTTCACATAGTTTCGGCGTTGGGTTACAATTCAATAATGTCAAGATGCTCCATTCTTTTCTTACTTCCTTTTTTATAACACATTCTAATTACAAAACTATTCATTCAGCCAGTGATTCTACTCATAGAGTAGAGCCTAGACTACATCCCTCTTCCTCACAGCTGAAGGGGTGAATATCCCTAGCTGGTGCTCTACCTATGATAGGCAACTTACATCAGTGATCAGCCTTTACTACAGGCTAGCCACACACTGCTCGGAAGCTATTACTATTGAGTACAGAGGTTTTCTTGTAAAAATTCGAGTTAACTTTGTCTTTTTTCTGTCGTGAAAATTTTTCAAAATCGTGTTTTCACGCCCTATAGTAATCAGTGTATAATAATTATCCTCAACTTTACTACATATTTTTTCCAAAGTGATTCACTCAACACTTTCACTGTCATACGGAAGCAACCAAAGCCAAACTTTAGTAACAGTAGAGCTTCTTGTGAAAGATTTCGTCCAGGGAAGTACTGCCTTACCTATTTCTGCCGCCAAGCAGTAATGTCAGCATTACTGTGTTCCGGTTTTGAATGATAAGGGTGCTAGTGAAATTACAGGCACATGGAACTTGTCAACTTATGTCTCAGGGTGCAGTGGTAGTTGCGATTTAAAGCTCTGAGTGGCACTGCAAATGTTATGGACAGGCGTGTAGCTTACCGTCAGGCGCACGACTTGTTCGTCCCGTCACTTGATATTGTAATAATCTCAGTACAGAGTAGTAAAAAAACCGACCTCAAAAGTACGTGGATTTACGTCTATTTGCTAAGTTTTATTGAAATATCCCCTAGTTCGCTACTATACAGGACTTGACACTGGAGATAATAAAAATAGGTTCTCACTACGACACTACACAAAGTATATTGAGAGAAAAACGCCTTGAATTGGAGAAATAGCAAAATCAACCATTAAAGTAATTGCTCCTAAATTGAAGTTAGGCGCTATTTATAAAAATGAATCTTCATGCGTGAACAGCCACCCTTCGAGGTGGATGATTTTCTTCAAAATGAAATGGGACCACTATGGAAGTACCCCTTTTCCAACAAAAAAAGAATCATGAAAATCGGTTCACAAATACCGGAGTTATCGCGTAACATACATACAAAAAAAAAGAACAGACAGTTGAATTGAAAACCTCCTCCTTTTTTGAAATCGGTTAAAAAAAGCCATTTGAAATTGTATAGACTCTTCAATTACATGCGAAATAATAAGTTCACTGCGTATTCTTAAATATGACTTCTACTTTTTGGTACACCTTGTATAACAGATTAAGTAGTTTGATTATTCAGCCTATGGCGCGGTGAGCTAATATCAAGGTCTCAATAAAACACAGTCGCAAACATAAGTGTACACAACTGATGTTTTCAATCTCGGTAATACGAAGATTTGCGATTTACGTCACTATCGGAGACGTGTGGGGTCAAAATGACCGGCGCTACGTACCTAAGGGCTCTTACACATAAACACGATAAGACGTCGCGTCGTGCTACGAGGCGGCATCGTTTCACGATGCGACGTCGTATCGTGGAAATCTACGACGAGCAACGTAAAAATTCATGACACGACTCACGGCTCGACGTCGTATCGTAGAAACTCACGGTGAGCTCCTCAGTGCCGCATTCATTTGTTATTCAATATTCAAAGATGACTTTGTATTCTTCTAATGTTTTGTCCCATATGACAGGGCGCTCCTCGACTAAGGTTATCTGTCATCAACTCGGCAACAATAAATTATTTCGTGGCACAAACAACTAGAGCTTATAATTGTAACTTTTTTATAATGTAACACCACGTACAAGAAATATTAATAACCTCTTCTTGCCGCTAGATGGCGTTGGGATCAAAATAGAACGCGCTATAGAAGTGTTAACTTACCATGTAAGCTGTTATAGGAAATTGCTTTGTATCGGATCATAGGGCCTATGAGTGACATTCCAGTAGTTCCACCGGGTGGGACGGTGAGCTAACATCGAGGAAGAGCGCGATTACGTCTCCTATATCGATCATACAACTACGTCAATAAAAGCCGTTGCGCATTTGGAGATTCAAGCGTCTTTCTTTCTTCACCCTTCCTCGCTTCGATCCCCTTGCAATAAACAAAAACCGACCTCAAAAATTCGTGGAATTACATCCATTTGCCAAGTTTTATTTAAATTGGTTACCGGAAAGTGCGCGAAACCGGATTCATCCCCTAGTTTGCCACCCTTAAATGTGGAATATTTTCTTCAAATTTAGATGGGCCCAATACTGATGTACCCTCTTTCCAACAAAAAAGAATCACCGAAATCACTTCACAAATACCGAAATAATCGCATAAGATACACACAAAAAAATACATTCGTTTTAAGAACCTCCTCTTTTGTTAACTCAGTTAAAAAATACGGTAATTAACATTAATAACTAACAGCAATAACTGAGGCCAGTCGGTCTAAAATCTTAAAGTTTAAAATCTTTTTATTAGACAATAAGTATATATTGCTTGATTGCTACAATAAAAGCTTAATAACTAAAAACGAGTTTTGTGTTTTTTTATCGTCCGTGATACATGTAATAATTTTCATCACATTGGCGAGGAAATAAATACAATGTTTATTTCTGGTATTAATAAATATGGTTCACAACACAACAATTGTGGATTTGATGTTTTTTTTATCAACTGATCGCCAGTTAGCTATTTTCCATAGATAAATACAACTCGAACTAAAATCTTGTAAAAAGCATACACGTATACAGCCATGATGCAACGTAAAAAAAAGCAAATTTTTATACAGAAAATAATTAAAATCTAATAAAAGAAATTTTGCATAATTATTTAAGTAGTATAAGTACCTGAATAGTAATTAAATTTCTGTTTAGATAATATTTTAAGCGAATGTTTTAATTTTGAACTTAAGTAACCTCCTTGCTTGAACTTAAACCTGACCCATGTACGAAAGTATGTCGTACAACAAATTAAAAAAACTCCTTACCACACTTACTTACATGGGTGTAATATGGGTGTAATGGAAAGAAACAATGCCCGAGGATTGTATTTGGGGCAATATAGTCAAGTTACCCACCATGCAATCATACTAGTTATAAGCAAGTGTGATAAAAATAAATAAATATACTTACATTATGTGGCTGAAATTATGACCGTCTCTTTCCCTACGTCGTGACCGCCTACGACGTAGCCAATAGTATTCAGCTACGTCGTAGCCATAAGTGCCCGATAATATTTAATATTGCAAACCAAAGCAAAGACTTCTTCTGTGTATCTGCATGGTAAGTGAAAAAAAATGTCTTAAATGGTATAATTGACATGCCTGTCCACAGCAGTTGGCAACAAAAAAGAAAATATGCCACGCGACAAAGTGGTAAAACTAACAAAAAAGGTCCCGATATTAAGGACAGATGGCACGTTTCACAAAAAATAATTTGTATCCGAGTTATCAGTACGTATTTACTACATTTTCTTTTGTTATGACATTCAAACTTCATGCTTTTTGATTATCCCATTATATAAAATAATTTCCTCTGAATTTTCGTCACGCCACAAACCGTAGTACCATTCAGCGTCTATTAGTTAATAATAGCTGTTTAAGGCTTCAGTAGTTTATTTTGATATAATAATTATTCATATTTTATTCAATTTATGTAAAACATAACCTCCGAAACTTCAAACTGGAATATAATTAATTCCAGACTTCCCGGAATATTAAACCAGAAACCAAATTCGTTCAGGAAATTAAACTCTATGTTTTCACATATTTTTCACGAACAGACGCGTACAAATTATGTCAACAAAAAATTATATGGGACTTCGCGATTGATCTTGCGTGGAAAAAAATGGAATTTCGTTTAATACCTCATTAAAACAAAATTCTTCTCGACTGTACTCGGCTTTGCGGCACGCAAAATGGCGTGATCAACAAATATTTTGGTAACAAAACCGGAATATTATGATTGTACTTACTATGTAGACCTTTTTCACAGCTACGTGTCCTCGATGCGCCAAAGCATTACGTATTAATTTAGATTAAAGTACATTTTTCATAATCGGGTTGGAGTCTTCACATGATTTCCAGGGCCCGTTCTTCGACGTACAAGCTCATGAAGTTTTCTTCAACCGTTATAATAATAATAACAATAGTGGTAACCTATCACAAAGTCGAAAATTTTTTTATCCAAAATAACGTTTGTTCGAATTTTCGTTACACCGAAAACCGAATTATAACGAAACAGTTGTTCTTTCAGGATATGTTGAATGTTTATCGCAAAGACACGACTAGGTTCGGTTAGATTAAGTTAGGTTTAAAAGAAAAAACATTTTCCTCTCAAAATTACTTTCGAGGTTATGAAATTTCGAGCTAACGTTATTTCTGGAAAATGTCGTTTCGGAATACTGATAAGTAACCAGCAATAGTAACAGGTGCATCATGGGCTGAATATCAAACTATTTATCCTAGTGGAAACTTTATGATACCAAGTAGCGACCAAGTCGTGGGCCTGGCAGTAAGCGACACCCCTGTCCATGACAGTTGAAGTGCTATTTAGAGCTTTAAATCAGAAAGATCTGAGTGGCACTGCTACTGCACCCGTCACCTTGAGACATAAGTTGTAAAGTCCCATGGGCCTGTAATTGCACCAGCACCCTGAAAAGCTTGTAAATCTTGATGAGCCGTGACCAGGATCATGGCAATAAAATAAGAAAACTTCACCACGGAAATTGATTTCAAGTTGATGGTAAAGAGAAAAAAGAGACTGTAACAAAAACATAGAATAGAATAGAATAGAAATCGTTTATTACTACGCCACAACAAAAATATGCACAGTAATAAAATGAAGATAAAAAAAGATGAAGCTAAATTAAAACAAAAAATTAAAATACAAATAACAGAAAAAAATGGAATAAAAATAAAATCATACACAACATCGAGTATATAACCAGAAATAGAGACGAAATAAGGGCCATATATTCCTGGTAACACATTAGCGATACAGCTCTTATCAATATCAACTCTCGTTTGCACTGAAATATGGACAGGCCAACTACTGACCTGTGTGTACGTCTCCGTATATTCCAAAA
Source organism: Hyposmocoma kahamanoa (assembly GCF_003589595.1). NCBI lineage: Eukaryota > Metazoa > Arthropoda > Insecta > Lepidoptera > Cosmopterigidae > Hyposmocoma > Hyposmocoma kahamanoa. Next base: position 624,836 of record NW_020653526.1, on the reverse strand, counting down.
AATATTCTATATTTATTGTAATAAAGATAATATCTCTAACAATGCCGTGCTGTTCTATTCTGTTGTGTGGGAAAAACAGCAAAACATCTAATTACAAAACAAACGGAATCACATTTCATCGTTAATTAAATATTAAATATGTAATTTTCGTCCATTATAGCAAAGCTCAAGTTAACTGGTCGATTTGAAGTGAAACAGCTGACGACACCCATTGACGACACTCGTCAATTGTTTCGAACTCAGGCTAGCCAATCGGAGCGCAGTTATCACAGTAATGATACGGCAGAATAATTTTCAAACAAATTAAATGACATTTCGTCTTTATTTCTGGTTATATACTCGATGTACACAACAACAAAGCAAACATTAAATATTCAACACAATTAGATTGAATGTCATGTGTTCGGCTGTGGCGTATGTAACAGGATCTCACTCAGCTATTGTCACCACCGAGAAAAGGCTGTGACGCTGATTTTCAGTGGGCCCTAAAACCGAATTAGTACCGGACGTGTGTCGCGAATATACGAGTAAACTTAAATAAATTACATAAATATTTCTATAATGTAGTGTGTTATGTTCAGTTATATGTATAGAATACTTAAATAATGATTTTGATACATATATACAGTGGTAAGTGTATGCAATGTGGTGTCCAACATTTACAACATAAAATGAGAAAACACGCACAATACTACAAAACATTCCCTAACTTAATTTCATACGGATATGCGGATGAATATGAAGTAGACACTTACCCCAAAAGGGCCGAGTTGTACAGAATTACAGATCGGTATTAAAATTGGCGCATGATTAGTAGTAACTATCACTGAAATTATATAAATCTGGTAAAGGGCTCAAAATTAGACGGAACTGAAATTTTAACAGCACTCAGAACGAAACAAAATCAGAATGGCGAGGCAAAGAAATTATTAAAGAACGATTCAAAAATTATAAACAATTGGGCAGGAAGCGGAGAAAAGGCGATAAAAATAATAACAATAATCTCACACTCAACATAGCCCCGCACTAGGGAAACCCTGTGTCGCGGACGCCATGGACACACACATAGACAGCCACAAATTACACCCAAACTCACGAGAGGAATAAATGTAGGCCATACAAATATTTCTTCCGGCCCGGGAATCGAACCTGTAGTCCGGCATGGTAACCGTTCGGCCACGAAGGCAGTTAAAAAGGTGGGATGACGATGTAAGGAGGTCACATCGCTTCCTTTGCCTCGCCATTCTGATTTTGTGTCGTTTCATCGTCACTCCCTGCTCGATCGCGGCAGCGTACAGTGCTCTTAAAATTTCAATTGCCTCTTATTATGATTCCTATACCAGTTTTAATACCGATTTGTAACAGTTACTACTAATCATATGCCAATTTTAATAGCAATCTGTAATACCGTATAACTCGGCCCTTTTGGGGTAAGTGTCTGTATGTTGATGTTAATCGGTAGTAAGGGAGTGTTTTATACTGTTGTACCCATTGACTTACAAATAAATGGACGACGGGTCTAATACAAAAACCACGAAAAAAATGTCTCAAGTCAACCTATTTAAACTTAGTGACTTGTAAAGGAATATGAAAAAGCTAAAACGTTGAATTTAAATTGTAATGTCATCGCAGTACTGTCTAATTTTGCTTGCTTCGCTGTCAGTCGGACAGACGAAGACTAAAGCGTGAATGACGCTCTGTATACGATTTTAACGCCCTATAAGTTCGGACACTTTTTAGCGCGGACCCGACGTCTATATAATTGTAAGTCAATGGTTGTACCTGTATTTATATACCTTTTCTTGTCTTGTTACAGCTTTCTTATTTACCATAAATTTCTGTGGACCTGAGGTTTTCTTATTTTGGTGCTGAGGAAGGTCCTCACGTCTCATTGGGGTTTATGACCTTTTCAAACTCTTTCACAATGAACTGTACAGGTACTTTTTTTAAAAAGCACTGTCACGTATTTCTGCCTATAATTGCGTTTCGGTTTTGGAGGGTGCTGCTGGAATTAGAGGCGCATAGGGCTTTTCAACTCATGTCTCAGGCAGTGGCGATATTCCAGCTATGGACAGTCGTGTCGCTTACCACCAGGCGCACGACTTGTACGTACCGTCATTTGGTATCATAATCATTCTAAAGTTTTTGTTAAAAAACCTGACCTCAATAGTTTGTGGAATTACATCTATTTGCTAAGTTTTGATTTCAATAAAACCGGAAAGTGCACGAAACCGGATTCAGCCCCTAGTTTGCCACCCTTAGAGGTGGAATATTTTCTTCAAATTTAAATGAGACCAATACTAAGTTACCCTCTTTCCAACAAAAAAAGAATCATCGAAATGGGTTCATGACAGCCGGATTAATCACGTAACATATCTTACCTATTTTTGCCGCCAAGAGGTAATGTTAAGGGTGCTGGTGAAATTACAGGCACGTGGGACTTGTTAACTTATGTCTCAGGTCGACGGGCGCAGTGGTAGTGCCCGTCAGAACTATGTAATTCACTTGATATTATTAAAAAAAAAACACGAAAACTTAACAAAAAAGAAAACAAGAAAACGTATCAAAAGCAATCAAGGATGTAATGCTATTATTTAGAGCAATTAGCACAATTGGATTATGAAACCGCAAATATGCAGTATTACGTCCTATGTGAGTAGCGCTATATGTAGAACGCGGATACTTCCACGGACGACAGTGAAGTAGCCATCGAGTATATAAACAAAAATAAAAGCCGTCCATCCCTGGCAATTCATCAGTCAAATGTACTGTACTGATATAAATATACAGTATGAAACATACGGTACTGATATCCTTTTCTCGTTTAAGCAGAAATCACAAATTATGTAGAAAACTGAAACAGTACAGCGCCAACAACTGACCCGTGTGTACGTCTCCGTATTTTCCAAAAATATTCTGTTTTTATTGTAATACAGATAATGTCTCTAACAATGCGGGCTGTTCCATTCCGTTGTGTGGAAAAAATAGCAAAACAATTAGCAATTACAAAACAAACGGAATCACATTTCATTGGTAATTAAATCGACTTATCCACAGAACATAGACTTACGTGCAAGACTACTTGTTCTAAGGACAGTACATTTCATTCGTTCTTCTTCGCTATAGACGTCAGGTCGACCGTTGCTCGATTTTATATAACAAGATATATAAATTCTCACAACACCTTTACGTAGGCCTTAGTTTGAATAAGGAAATTAATCTCGTAACGTACTTATTCTCTTTTCGCTATATAATAACATCGGACTCTGTTCTTCGGATGAGTCGAAATATTAAATTATGTAATTTTCCAATTTTCGTCCATTATAGCAAAGCTCAAGTTGAACTGGTCGATTTGGAGTGGCACAATTGACGACACCCGTCAATTGTTTCGAATTCGTGCTGGCCAATCGGAGCGCAGTTGTGACCGTAATGATTTAGCAGAATAGTTTTCAAACAAATTACGTGACATTTCATCTCTATTTCTGATTATATATTCGTTGAGTCTAGCCTTAACGAAATAAGAATGGAGTCTATTTTGTGTTTGGGCTTATAACATTCATTTTGATATGAGTCAATAACTTGTCGTATTTCTAGGTATAACTTTAGATTGCAATGGGGCTCACATAAAGTTATGAAGACGGCTCAGCTCTGCAGTGTACGCGTTTAAAAAAATACGAAACTTCATACGTCGACACAGCTGTAGTCTGTCTTTTTTGAAGACGGAGTAAAATGACATTTGCAGGGTTGCCAGTTTTCATAAAATTTTAAATAGTCGATGTCTATAGTTCTATCAATACATTGTGAAAGATGATAAAATTTTGCCAAAAATGACTGAATTGTGACGTTCTAATGATTACCAATTGCGTTATTGCCTTTTTTATTCTATTTCAACAATTGGCCTACCACACCTAATTTTATTTATATACATTTTAACAAGAATAGCCTGATTTGATTATCTATATTGAATTAAAATGAAAAACTTTAAAATATGCCTCCTTAACATTGACTTTGTAAGTCAATGCTCCTTAATTAAATTTTTATTGAATTGATATTCAATTATTTTTTGTGAAATTACTGCACTAGTTTGTTATAATTACAAAGATCGAACACTCAGAAAAAATTCCTTCGATCCGGTCGGATTCGAACCGACGTCTTCTTGCATACCGTGCCAGACGCTATACCAACTAATGCCTCCTTGTTGTATTTTTCATAAACGTAGTTCTAAATACAGTGTATGTATGTATGAACTTACAAAAATTGACAATTCAAATGAAGTTGTGGTCAGTGATAAAATTGCATGAATAATGTGTTGAGGATGGTTTAAATGAAAGAAGTTCGGCTATTTATTCCACAGGCGTGACCAATATTTAGTCGATAGTCACTTTAGTTTGTCTTCAAAAAAAGCAGACTGTAGAATAGTTTACTTCAGCTATTTTTAATATTATTATCGCATTTTGCTCCGTGATAATGCCGCCTAGATTAATAGAATCTTTGTCCTGCAGAAACGTTAGGGCAATTTACAATCTGGGCTCCACAGTGTTTTTGAATAACATACTTTCACTAACGTCACAGTACATTTATGAAAATGTTATTTATAATTATTAATACAAAGATCGAAAACTCAGAAAAAACACTCAGAAAAAATTCCTTCGATCCGGTCGGATTCGAACCGACGTCTTCTTGCATACCGTGCCAGACGCTATACCAACTAAGCCACGGAACGAACCAACGGACCTCACGAATTTTTCTATGTGCTTGCGTCGTGTCTTTGTACTTGGTCTTTCAACGAATTTTAGTCGTAGCGCCATCTATGAGAAATCTATTACACATTTATCACCCAGTTAGTACCTTTACAGCTACCAGTCCTGGCGAGAGATGTCGCTATTCACTGTATTAATTAAATTTTTATTGAATGGATATTCAATTATTTTTTGTGAAATTACTCCACTAGTTTGTTATAATTATTAATACAAAGATCGAAAACTCAGAAAAAACACTCAGAAAAAATTCCTTCGATCCGGTCGGATTCGAACCGACGTCTTCTTGCATACAATTATAATTATAACAAACTAGTGGAGTAATTTCACAAAAAATAATTGAATATCAATTCAATAAAAATTTAATTAATGTTATTTATGTTAAGAAAAAATCATTATCAGTCATGACATAACATTAATACGAGGAATAAAAATAAACTAGCTGTTCTTGATAGTCGTCTTCACAAAGTCACAAATCCATTTAAGAGACAATGTATACTTTTCTATAATAAGATTCCGGTAATGCTCACATATCTGCTCGGCGGCAGAAATAGGTAAGGTGGCAGTACTTCCCTGAATGACCTCTTTCACAAGGAGCTCTATTACTACTACAATACGTTTCGAAATTCTTACTTCGGAATTCTGATTTCTCATAGATGGAGCTACGGCTAAAAAGTCGGTGAAAAACTTTTAACGTACTTATTCTTTATTCATAAGCAAATTGAAAAATTCGTAAGTTTTGCTGGTTCGTTCCGTGGCTTAGTTGGCATAGCCACGGTTTGCTAGGAGACATCCGTTCGAATCGAATTCACTTTTTCTATGTGTTCGATCTTTGTATTAACAATTATAACAAACTTTATTATAAGAAATGTAACTATTTTTCCGGATTTCAATCGAAGTTTCGGTCACGGTTGACCATGGGACCTGCAAAGGGCGCGAAACGTCGGTTTGTTTGAAAAAACAAATATAAGCGATTTAAATCCGGAAAAATAGTTTCAACTGCCTCCGTAGCCGAACGGTTACCATGACGGACTGCCACGCAGAGGTCCCAGGTTCGATTCCCGGGCCGGGAGAAATATTTGTATGGCCTACATTTATTTCTCTCGTGAGTTTGGGTGTAATTTGGTGTATTGTCCATGACACCCGCGACACAGGGTTTCCCTAGTGCGGGGCTATGTTGAGTGTGAGCGTTATTATTATTATTTCCTATCTATAACAATCGCGAAAACCTAAGAACCTAAGAAATTACATTACATCATATTATATTACAAACTGTTATTCATATTCCACAACACATTACAAATAAAGCTTTTTTATTGAACTCACACAGAGAACAGACAAATAGGTCCAGTTTTAAGTCAATGACATTCAAAATTCATATATTTTACACTAATATGATTAAAATATTCGTAGATTGATAACTGTATGCTGAATAGACTTAGTGTTGTGACGGCTCTGAGATTGCGCTCTGGGCACATTCCTTCTAAAAAGTTTACCTTTTTGATCATCGAGTATTTATCCAGTCATTTAATTTGTTTGAAAACTATTCTGCCATATCATTACTATGACAACTGCGTTCCGATTGGCCAGCCCGAGTTCGAAACAATTGACGGGTGACGTCAATGGGTATCGTCAACTGTTTCACTTCAAATCGACCAGTTAGCTTGAGCTTTGCTATAATGGACGAAAATTACAAAATTACATATTTAATATTTAATTACCGATGAAATGTGATTCCGTTTGTTTTGTAATTAGATGTTTTGCTGTTTTTCCCACACCACCGAATAGAACAGCACGTCATTGTTAGAGATATTATCTTTATTACAATAAATACAGAATATTTTTTGGAGTATACTGAGACGTTCACACCAGTCAATAGTTGGCCTGTCCATATTTCAGTGCAAACGACAGTTGATATTTATAAGAGCTGTATCGCTAATGTGTTACCAGGAATATATGGCCCTTATTTCGTCTCTATTTCTGGTTATATACTCGATGTTTTTGATGGACATTACACCAAGACCATATTGTAGCAATTGCGACGTCATTGAAGACGTTTATCACGTTTGGAATGTGTTCGGACCGAGAGACTCAGAAGACGGTTGGGCAGTGTGGCCAACATACCGCAGACTAGGTGGTGTAACAGTATACTAGCCGTTCATTCGTCGAACGAAGCCAGGATACTGTACAAAATATATTTAGATAGTCTTAATCTAGGTTAGATGTATAAATTAAGTAGCATTACGGAGCGACATTACCATTAACTCACACGTTAAAGCTTCTTAAATTTAGATTTTTTTTAAATTATTAAAATAAAATCGAAATAACAGTTATTATCGCGAATTATGTCGCGATTTAGCATTAATTTTGTAATATCAAGCATTAATAAATTTAGTCTGTTATGACACCTATGATTAGGGAACTAACACGGCAGTCCAGGCGTCTCAAATTCTGAAGGTGAGATATTAGGCGTCTGCTGGGAATGCACTGGCTGGTCGGCACTACAGTTGGTAAGTTTGTACAATGTTTATTTCTGTTCTATACAGTATTTGTCGACTAGACAGCCAGAAGATAGGGTATGACGAATAAGTAACAGAATTAGAATGAGACCCGCCACTTGTACTAAGTACTAGGGCTTTAGGGGTGTGTGTGGAGACCCATCATAGGCATCACAGGATCCCACTAGTTCAGGATCGATATGAGATCAAGGACCTATTAAGACAGTTTTAGTAACAGTAAAGCTTCTTGTGAAAGCGTTCGTCCAGGGAAATACTGCTTTACCTCTTTCTGCCGCCAAACGGTAAAGTCAGCATTACTGTGTTCCGGCTTCGAAGGGTAAGGGTGCAGGTGAAATTACAGGCACATGGGACTTGTCAACTTATGTCTCAGGGTGACGAGCGCAGTGGTAGTGCCCGTCAGAACTATGTAATTTAAAGCTCTGAATGGCACTGTAACCTTTTTTGTTCTCTGCTGTACCTGTTATGGACAGGCGTGTAGTTTACCATCACGCGCACGCGCACGGCTTATTCGTCTTGTCACTTACTTTTTATAAAAAAATACATCTGTCTCGCTCTTGCAAATAATGTAGGTAGACTGTTATAGTCAGGAGTGTAGTTTACCATCACGCGCACGACTTGCTCGTCCCGTCACCTGATGTTATTAAAAAAAAAAAGTAGTTCTATGAAGAAGAAGTATACGCGAAGAAAGATACTCTATTTAAAGGCTGTTGTGATAGAGAGAATGTCGCATATCGACTGTGAACTGGTAGTCGGTACTATCAAAATTTTCTAAAGATTACACTTTTTAATACCATTTTATGTTATTTCATACTCCGCAGCGTTGCAAGAAATTCCATTTTAGATGGAAATGACGCAAATAATTCTTTTCTTCACCTGTAAAATTATCAAAATTGAGATAGTACCAGTTGTCAGTTCACAGTCTATATGTAATTTACATTATGATTAAACCTTAGGCGTGGCGACAGTTATATTACATATGTTTTGTAACAACCTAACTGAAGAAATTCTCTATTTAAAGTTAACAAACTGTCGACTATCAAATTTCAAACCCGCAAAAAAATACAGCGACCTACAAACATTTAGTGTTTCCGCTAATGATTGCAAGTAAGACAGCGTTACACCACTCTCGTTAGAGCGACAGGGACAAATATATTTTTGTAAATGCAGTTCTATTTGTGAAAAGGGCACTAGGTGATAAAGTCAACGACCGTTGTGAGTTCCATAGAGCGTAGAAATATTTCGAATAGACAATTTATTATGAATCAATCTTTGTTCATTGTAAAGAAAGAATGAATGAATAGAAGAAACGGGGTCAATATAGATAGTTTGGGAAATTGATTTATACTGATTTGTTAAGTGATGTAATAAGGTCGGAGGTGTCATATAATACATAATAGTAGGCGAGATTCATAAAAACATCACACGAGTGCTTTAATGCCTAATTATGGACAGTTGCATACACTGCCTTATCTATACACATATTATTACGACCGGCATGGCGGCATTGATCAAAGCTATTAGCAGTAATTATTAGTAAAATAATGCAAAAAAAAACTACGTTTTCAGACAGGGGCGACGTACTTTTCGCCATTCTCCATGTCATAAAATCTGGCTTTTTCGTACAGCTACCTTGGCTTTGCTGGTAATAAATCATTAATAACTTTCGTTGCTCTGTCGCGGATATCAGGTGGCGTCTCCGAAATATCTTGAGCACTATCTTGATCGTTAATTTTACACGAAAGTGGTGCAATATTCAGTTCATAATATAAACAACAAAAGAAACTAACTAGCGGTAAATAAAACCTTTTCTCGCGCATGTCACACAAACTAGAGTCGGCTCCAACTATCATATCATTCGATATCAAGTAACGCGTGAGATTTGTCAAAATTATTTGCTATTGACATTTCATTTCCAATAAAACTTCATCTCGACTGATATTAGAATTGAGATCGTATCAAATTGTTTTGTTTTTCAGAGGTGTTCGGAGTTTGAATGTAATTATAAAATCGAATTATTTGACGTTTTTAATAAGCAATAATAACATTTTCATAGGTAAGAAATTTGTTCTAACAAAACAGTTTATCATTATGCTAGTCGTAATTTGCGGTTTTTGAACACATCATAGATAAATACTATTATGCAATCGTTCCATAATGAGGGTTCTTAAGGCCGTGTATGTTGTTTAGGCCAGTATGAGATTTTAAGACCCAATTATATAATGATTGCATATTTTTGGCACGAGTAAATAAAATAATGAAACACAACCACTATTTAATATGTATTTTGTCTTAGAATAATAACGCATAGAAACCTAGTCCGTACACGCTAAGTGAGGCAAAGTGTAGGGACCCAAATAGGCTTACACGAGCGAGCGGGCTGTCAGTGCTCAAGGTCAACGTGCACCGCGAACACCTCAAGGATTTTAGCTAAAAATGACGAAATATGCGGTCGAATGAGTGTAAAAATACGTCAGACAAACATAAAATAGATACTAACATCACATTTCACAAGTAATTAATGCGTTTCAACTTGTATTTTTATGTAAATATTCACTAAAACAGAAAATTAATTTCGTCGATTGAGAACCTTACGATAACTCTTACGATTTCTTTTTATTCACAACACCCGAATCGAACGTCAAACTGTCGATCTCGTCTCGAAACCGGACCGAAATGACGTCACACCCGTACGATTACACGAACTTCTCGACTGGCAAAAGCTACAAACGTTATTCATAACACAGTTATCGAATGAAAGTTAGCGAACGTCCTATTGTTTATAAAGCAAGAATGTAATATGGAAATCTCTTATTATTTTAAATAAAGTCTCGATTTTGTTCAATTTTATTAATGTATTTTAATGCAACATTAATGCATTCTATTATGTTAAGCCTTTAAAGTCTTGAAAATGTAGATATCATTTTTTTTATAACCTGTTTCACCAACTAACTCCGCAAAACGCTGTTGGATAACGATATCGTATCTTATAACGTTTAACGCTAATGTTCTGAACAGCTCGGAAAGCGCCCTACGTTTCGAGAACGATGTCCAATCGAACGATTCGGTTAAACTACCGAAGAGTTCTGAATCGGGGACCCGGAAGCAGTACCTAGAGAGTTTGAGTAGCGTCATATTTGATATTTTAATTAGCAACAGTACGACGTTCGTTTTTTAACCGATTTAAGAAAGGAGAAGGTTCTCAATTCGACTGTTTGTTTCTCTGTTTATATGTATCTTATGCGATTACTTCGGCACTTGTGAACCAATTTTGATGATTCTTAAGAAAAGAGAGTACCTCAATATTGGTCCTATTTAAATTTGAAGAAAATATTCCATTTCTAAAGCTGGCAAACTGGGGGATGAATCCGGTTTAGGTTCGCTGGTACTTTTTTTTTATTTATTTATTTACTTATTGTTACGGACGGCCGTACGCGACTGGCCGGTCAGAGCTAGAGTCCAGAGGAGAATGATTAATTCAAGAGCTCTGATTGGCCGAGCGGCGTAGCGACCCATTGATAGGACCGGTACGATGTGGGAGACACCGTACTGGTATAAATATAGGCGATAATTGTCATTCCAATGAATCACTTTCAAGCACTCTCACTTGTCACATTTAGTTGTTACCTATTTGTAAGTCAGATCGACAAATATGAATATACAGTCCACTTCAGATTAAGGAAGTTTCATTTTACAATAAGGATATCGAGGGAAGATTAAAGCAGGGCAGTTCAGTTTGGCTGACTCCAATACTTATAATACAATATTTGGTATTTAGGTACTTGGCACTCTTAAACCTAGTAGATTTGTTTGAGTGTTGCAACTGTTCATAACATTTATACACACATAATCTTTTATGATCACACAGACAATATTTTGTTTAAACAAGGAATACTTAATACAAATAAACGTACACATAAGACAGGATATTCGTCACAAACAATGACAAAAAACGTTCCGTGGCTTACGGCCGTTCCCAATATTCTATCTATCGCCCATTTAGGCATACTAAAGATAGAAAAATCTATCTATCTCTGGTTTTAGTGTCTCAATAACCTATCGGGGAATAAGGAGTCTTACCCACCCACGCTATCTATCGATGGGAGGATCTATCCCTTACTAGGGATAGGTTTTTGTATGAAAACGGAACGTTAGGCGTCCCTATATCGTTTTGACAGCTGTCTGTCAGTAACTTAGCCTATCGTTTGTGTATCGTCCAAATTTCAGGGATAAGCATTTGGATAAGCACTGTTTATGTTTATAAAATACAAGTGGAGCTTCTTATCGTTTTAAAATGATGTCTTATTCTAGTTGGCATAGCGTCTGCCACGGTTTAAGCGACATGGTTGTCCATAACTGGGATACTGCCACTGCGCCTGTCACCCTGAGACATGAGTTGAAAAGTCCCATGTGTCTCTAATTTGACCCTTATCCATCAAAACCGTAATGCAAACACGTTCACATTTCTTTTCTCTGAGTGGCACTGCAACTGTTACCACCAAACCCACGACTTCTGCGTCTCCTCACTTCGTATCATAAAAAAAACTTATATTTCACCGACTTCAAAAACGAAGGAGGTTCTCAATTTTTTGGACGTGTTACGCGATTTTAACATCTGTGAACTGATTTCGATGATTCTTTCTTGTTAGTTGCCATATCACGTAAATATTTTTTAGACTATGTTAATATACAGATAAGGTGAAAAAGACTGAAGAAAAAGAAGTTTCGATTCCAAAGGCTGTAAATAGGTAGTCGGAGTCGAGACCCTGGTAATTATTTATTACTTTTTATTCTTTCCGCCAGCTCAACTACGCAGCCAGCCCTCTTGCTGGTGTGCTGAAGATGGGATGTGGCAAGTATGTCGGCACATGTGGCGTCCCACATTAGTGCCTGGCCCATACTCCAAGGGATGAGAGTCATTCCATCCGGGCGTTTGCCATCTGTTCGCGACACGCCGCTTGGCTCGAGTATTTGTTGGAAAGAGAGTACCTCAGAAGTGGGCCCATGTAAATTTGAAGAAAATATCCCACCTCTAAAGGTGGCAAACCTATAATACTCATTATGATACTGTGTAATATAATAAGTATAAAATGGATAATAATAATAAACAAATTACGATTCTCAATTTTGGTTAACAAAATTTCTTTCAATATTGAAATTGTCAATGGATTAATTTTTTATACCATCAACCCAAATTTAACATTAATTAGTGGCTCCGAAAAGCAATTACCTTCTGCTCACCCCATGATTGATTACGGTCGTGTTTCATATCACCCTGTTTGGCCAATAAATTTATTGATGACGGGCAAGTCACAAACAGCATACTACGTTCGCATAGGTGACGCATGTACAGAGTGCTTCAAAGTCATGAAATAATTTACTCCATAGGTAAAATAATATGTAATTATATAAATAATATAAAGAAATAAATTTAAAATAAACTTAAAGTAAACATTAGGTAAAAATTAAAGTAAACGATTTTTTTTTTTTTTGAAAGAGTTAGCAGGAAAGTTCTGCCACCTTACTTATCTATTTGTTAATGAAATAAATTAAAATTAAATTAAATGTGGTTTATTTGCATTGAATATTACAAATGAAGGCGGCAGTACTGCAGTTTGCAAAGACGACATGGCTCTAGATTCCACACAAATTAATTCAAAGTGTATTTCATTCCATAGCATTTAAGTTCGTTTGAAAACACCAACCCATAGAGTATCTTGCGATATTTTTTTTCATAATATGAAGTGACGAGACAAACAAGTCGTAGGCCTAGTGGAAAGCGACTCGTCCATCCATAACATTTGCAGTACCACTCAGAGCTTTAAAACGTAAAGATCGGAGGGGCACTGCCACTGCGCCCCGTCACCCTGAAACAACATGTCAACTTATGACATATGCCTGTAATTTCACCAGCAAATTTACCTTTCAAAATCGGAACGCAGTATTGCTCACATTATCAATCAAAAATCAAAATAATCTTTATTTCATAGCATTATTACACTTAAAATCGGCACGTTGGTTAAGCTCTACCGCTCATTCGTAAGGCAGATTCCCCTGAGAAGAATGAGCAAGAATCTCTAGGGGTCGCTCTTTGCAAATAACATTGTACACATTCAACATTTACAATATATTTTTTATGTTTTGAAACATCAGAGATCGGGACTACCTCCATGAGCTAAACGGGTTACTGCCACGGATTTTTGTCATCCAAGTACGCTCAAGTTGTATGATAGCCCTTACTAATTTATTATTAAACTAAATTAACCTAAATTAATATAGTAAATGTATACAAATGTTTATTTACAAATAGTAACCCCTACAGTTTCTTGTTCGTTTATTCATGGTAATCTGCCTTTTGAATGTAGAGTTTCAATGAGAAGATTTCAAATGTAATTTATTCATAAACAACAAAGATATTTTGAATTTGCATAAACAAAGAAACGTGCAAGTAAACCTCTCATGACGCTCATGACCTACTAGAAAGCTTCGCAGTGACAAGCGGAAGTGTTCTTTCTGCTATTCTGACACTGTCGGTCTATTGTTGCGACACTTTTGTGTCACAGTGCCCTCTTTTTATGTCAGATATTCGGGCTTGCGTCGCGAGTTCTTTTGAAGCACGTGAAGCTCATTAAGGGTAGTAGGCAAGAAGCATGCATGTTGTTTAGAGGCAGGTCACCTTATAATAAGGGTAATAGGAACTATATCTAACAGTAGTTTTTACGTGAGGCGCACTATAAGTTTCCGGAATGAAAAATATCTCAAAATATTCTCCGTTAGAATGAACCAATTTTTAAAACATTTATGCTACTCCTCCGTGACAATCTCTGAAACATATTTTTCATACTGTACGACAGCCTCTTCAGGTGATGAAATTCGTCACTGAGATTCATACGACCGCGTTTGAATTCTGCAAACCGGCTATAAATAGTCGTCTTGCATGATGCTTCATCGCCAAAAGTTTGAAGCCAAGTGAAGCTCCACTGAGCTGTTAAGTTACACTCAAAGTCGTAGAAAATCATACTACGAAAATTTTCACGAGTTAAATCCATGGTGATGTAGACAACCAATTTCTAAAATGACGCCACAAGTGACAGTCAGTTGAACCAAATTGTATTCTACAGCCAAAGAGTTCTATTTTCAAATGTTGTAATTACTTTTTAAATATTGATTATATAAGTGGCCAGTTCCGGAAACTTATAGTGCGCCCTATGTATTATCTCAATCACGGAAGAAAAAAACCAATGAAAGTGCCTTAAACCTCGACTACTATGAGAACCGATGTCGTCAAACCTCACACATTCTTAATTGAAACACTACAAAATCTTGACATTAATGGTTTGTAGTTTCAAATTTAAAAAGAAATAACAAATTCTGGATTGTTAATATAATTTAAACTTTACCCTGTTGGCATATCGTTCAAAGTTCAATACCATCAATACCTATCATAAGATACGGTATTATGTTCTGGGGTAATGCCAAACGAAGTACGGACGTGTTGATTGCACAAAAAAGGTGCATTCGGGCAATTTGTGGGTTGTGCCGTATGGACAGCTGTATACCGCAATTTTAAAAACTGAGATTATTAACAGCTCCTTCAATATATATATTTGAAACGGTTCTTTTTGTTCGGAGAAATCTCACACTCTTCAGCAAGGTGGAAAGTACACGAAGACACAATAAATTGAAATTGGTTGCCTGTAAGACTACCCTCTTTCATGATAATATTTGTGCGATGGCGCCAAAACTATACAATAAGCTGCCTAATTATATACTTGAGACTAACGACAATGCCAATTTTAAAAAGCAATTATTTAATTTATTGACTGGGAAAGCATGTTATAAAGTCAGCGATTACTTAAATGACAAGAACATAGAATAATAATAGTTAACCACCACAAAATAATGACATAAATATAATTAAGAATTTAAATTTAAATTAAGATTTGACATTTTGCAATTAAAATGTAGTAGTATACTGTTAAATTACTTTAATTATGTAAATTGTATGCCGTAAAATTGGCAATACGTACTGACACAACAATGTTAAATAAGACCTTATAGACGTGCGTACACAATAAATGATTTGATTTGATTTGATTTGACCTATTATTGCAAGTTAAGACGTTTTGATATTATATTGCAATTTCAATCAATGTACCGCCATCTAGCGGTTAATTGCTGTGGCGTTAATTTAGTTCTCCAAAAACAAAGCGACCATATTGCAGGGGTCTAAGCTTTACTTTCGTTTCTTGTAACAAAAAGAATATTACGATAAACAGAAAATTTATTAAAATAAGACTTTCCGTTGATATAAAATACTACCACGGGTAATATTTTTGGTGCGGTTATCATTTTATTTAAAAAAAACTCATTTTCTGCTAGTAAATTAAAATAATGAAATACAACCGCTGCAACCATTATTTAAAAGTCTATGGAAATCTAGTACTAACGTGCTGTTTTTGTTTATTTTCTGTAATATCGGTCTGTAACCACTTTTCTTATTATGAAGTCCTGGTACTTTTGTTTAAACTTCTTTAGGAACCCGTGCACGGTAGTGAGATACAATTTATCTGTAATACATAGAACAAATATATACATAAAAATCTCGCCTGTCACCCATTCAGGGGTAGGCAGTAAAACTGTGGACCTCCACTCGATACGTTCATTATATAGTATTTGTAAATAAATATAAGTTTTAATAACGAATGACTTACGTCACAAAGCACATAAATATTGAATAAATATACAACGTCTTTAGTTCTGTGCTTAAGATTTGAAACAAAAGTAAATTAAAAAAAAATGGAAAAACAAAAAGCACTAGTGTGAAAATTCCAACTTTCGGCACGATTTGCAGTACGAAAAATACCACGTTTTGAGCAACTGTATTAAAAAGGTACTTTTCTAGGATTTTAGAGAATTTACACGAAAGAATGACACAACCATACCATGCAAAGCGAAAATGGCGTACTGAGCTCAGATAGGTCTTTCGAGACCTATTTAGTTGGCACGCGTCAGACGGTAAATATCCACTTCTGCTGTATTTATTGTTCTATGATTTTAATAAACAAATGTAAGCTTTTGTCATCCTCTTTAATGTGGGCCAATATTTTTTTATCCGATTTTTACCTGACTCAATGATTATTTTATCTGTATCAATCATTGACTTACAAATAAATGGACGACGGGTCTAATACACAAACCACGAAAAAAATGTCCCAAGTCAACCTATTTAAACGTAGTGACATGTAAAGGAATATGAAAAAGCTAAAACGTTGAATTTAAATTGTTAATTTTGCTTGCTTCGCTGTCAGTCGAACAAACGAAGACTAAAGCGTGAATGACGCTCTGTATACGATTTTAACGCCCTATAAGTTCGGACACTTTTTAGCGCGGACCCGACGTCCATATAATTGTAAGTCAATGGTATCAATGATTGTTTTATGCCGCAGCAAAATAAACAACTTATTCAGCATATCGCATTAGGAAATAATGAAGTAGTAGTATATCACAGTGTCGTATTACACATACTTGCCAAACGACGATTGTGCCAAGGACGCTTACGGTATTTACATCTGGCGGAAACGATGTTTTTAACCCGGGTGTTATATCAATTATTGTCGTGTAGATGCCAAAAAGTCGAGTGGCTGGAATAGGAAATTCCGCTTGTACTGTCACCTTCGCGGGAACAACTGTTTTGCTAGAGCAAATCGTGTAGATATTAACCAGAAATAGAGACGAAATAAGGGACATCCATCCCTGGCAACGCATCAGGCAAATGGGCCTTATATCACTTTTAAATATCAACTCTCGTTGGCGCTGAAATCACAAATTAGAAAAGTGCAATAGTAAAGCGCCAACAACTGACCTATGTGTACGTGTCTGTATATTCCAAAAATATTCTGTATTTATTGTAATACAGATGAAATCTCTAACTGTGGGGTGCTGTTCCCTTCGGTGGTGTGGGAAAAACAGGAAAACCTAATTAGAAACGAACGGAATCACATTTCATCGGTAATTAAATATTAATAAGTAATTTTTCAAATTTCATCCATTACAGCAAAGCTCAAGTTAAACTGGTCGATTTTATGTGAAACAATTGACGACACCCGTCAATTATTTCGACTTCGGGCTGGCCAATGGTGGTCGGAGCGCAATAGTCCGATACTTCGGAACGGTTACACGCTCCATGGTCACGGGTTGACTGCCATGGAGCGTGCAATTGTTCCGAAATATCGGGAAAATAAAAAGAAGTCATACCGTGGTAAGAAACCTGATATTAGTGATAATCATTTAGTGAATAACCACGAAAGTCTTAAAATCTAGATGATTAATAAGCCAAAAATTACTATGTCCGAATATTGTATGAATTTATTGATAATTACATTTTAATCATCTGTCTGTGTGTTTAAATTGCTTACGCTGTAAAGTTTGGTATGACTATCTCTGCCTGGATTCCGTCATGTGCGCTACTAAAATTTT
>NW_020653526.1:583602-592084 GCF_003589595.1 Hyposmocoma kahamanoa | reverse complement strand
GTTGCAGTTTATTATATTCATACTTACACAAAACTTGCTAGTAGCGCTTCAACTTTGTTATACCAAAAAGTTGGCTCGATATCGGCGATAAATAGAAACATGTAACTGTAGAATACAGTGGAATACAGTTCTGTATTCCTTATTTGGATACAGTCAGGAATTTGGGGGTAATTTTTGATAAATGTCTGACTTGGAAGCCGCATGTTGCAGAGGTTAGCAGGAAGGTGTTTGGTGCGCATTTCTCTCTGAGAAGGCTTAAAAACTTTTTGCCGATCAAAACTAAAATTACTCTGGCCAGCATTCTCCACCCGATACTGGATTATGCAGATGTTTGCTACCCGGATTTGTCAGTCACTCTGCTCAATTGGAACGGCTCCAAAATATGTGGGTTAGGTTCATCTTCGGACTTCGTAAATTTGACCATGTCTCCCAATTTCGCGCACAACTTAATTGGCTACCCATCCATCGGCGTAGAGATCTTCATATCCTTTCACTTCTCTATTCAATGCTATTCTATACCTTTACGCCTTCTTATCTTAAAGATCGCTTTACTTTCCACTCTTCTACACTCTGCTGTCCCCTTCGCCCCTCTGATACTCTCATACTAAACTTGCCCTCTCATACCTCTAACTTTTATTCCAACTCTTTTACCATTTCTGCGATCAGATTGTGGAATTCTCTCCCTGAATCGATTCGACGATCCCCTTCTCTTGATTCCTTTAAACATCGTGTCAAGGAACACTTCCTCAACTCCTAAATTTCGTCATTTATTTCCTACATTTATACTTCATTTTTCTTTTCCCTTTAAAGGTATATAAGTATTTAACATTATTGTGTATTTATTGTTATGTATGTATTAATATTAATATTATTTGTATGTATGTGTATATCTATCTACGGATATGTATATATTTATATTATTACTTATTATGTAGTGCACTTATTCTTTGGTTGCACCCGTGTTTGCATACCCGAAACGTCTATCCTAAAAAATTGCTACATAGTAATAAGACCGCCTGTTGCACATTAACTTACTACTACTATTATACTTAAGCTATTGTATTGTATTTTAATTGTAATTTTATGTGCAATAAAGAATACTTCATTTCATATCGAAATTATTTTTATTTTTACGGCAACTTTATCTACCCCAGATTGGGGGACAATTTTGCCATTATCAAATTTGACATGGGTCAATGACGAATGGTCGTGGAGTGTTTATTTGTTTATTTTATTATTGATAGATATACCATCAACTTCAAACAACTGCTACTAAACTCGATATTTTAGAATTTAATATGAAACGAGGCCTGTCTGTGGCTATCTGTGGTCGCCCACCGTGCGAAAACCCTGTACTATCACGGACCAGGGTCACATGCCTATTAATTAAAAATAGCTCTTTGCGTAGGTGGTATATGTGCAAGCTTCTATATGACGTCAAAAACAATAATGCTTAGCTATTTTTAATGATAAATAATAACCATATGGATTCAAATTGAGGCATATTTTCAGTTAAATCTTGTACTGGAATGTTGTATAATTAAATCAACATTTAACACTTGAATAACAAACAAACACGCGAATTTAAATGAAGCCTTGTAATAACAAAAAAATGGCCGCCAAAAACGGCCTAATCCCACTTCTGAAACAATAATCCTCGCATCCAGCGCTGTGGTAATAAAGTTTTAATATTTACATGGACTGTCCTTAAAACGAGACTAATTTGTTTCTCCGACGCAGTGGTTTGATAGGGTTGTCACTTACAATGCTTAAAATTACGGAGTAAATAAGTAAATACACACGTAAAGCAAACAGCGCTGGCAACTGTAAAGGTGTCCATGCTCAGAGCTTTAAATTGCAAAGATCTGACGGGCACTGTCACTGCACATGTCTCTCTTTTTTTGATATTTTTTTTTATTGTGATAACGTACACACTCAACATAGCCCCGCACTAGGGAAACCCTGTATCGCGGGTGCCATGGACACACACGTAGACAACCACAAATTACACCCAAACTCACGAGAGAAATAAATGTAGGCCATACAAATATTTCTCCCGACCCGGGAATCGAACCTGGGACCTCTTCATGGCAGTCCGGCATGGTAACCGTTCGGCCACGGAGGTAGTTACAGTCTCTGAGACGTAAGTTGACAAATCCCATGTGCCTGTAATTTCACCAGCACTCTTGCCCGTCAAAACCGGAACACAGTAATGCTGATAATGCTTGGCGGCAGAAACAGTAAGGTGGCAGTACTTCCCTGGACGAACTCTTTCACAAGGAACTTTACAGCTATTACAGTACGACGCTATGATGGCCGTTTTGACAGATTATAATAGTGAGATCAAATCTCAATTCATTATCGAAAACAATATAATCAATTGCAAGTAGCTTCTATAAGTTTTTAGATTTATAAAATATATAAAAAGTTAAAAAAAATATATATATAAAAAGTTTTAATAAAACGAAAATAAAAATGTTTACTTAATAATTATATAGTCAATTCGAAACTGCTTTGTTTTGCATTGAACTTTGACGCGAGTTTGCAGGAGGCAGAAGTTGTGCTAGCCAGCGATCCTATAAGTGACGATCGATTTGTAAAAACCGAGACAGATGTATTGCTAACTCGCAAGTATTTTTTTTATAAAAACTAAATGACGGGACGAACAAGTCGTGCGCCTGATGGTAAGCGACACGCTAGTCCATAAAAGTTGCAGTGCCACTTAAAGCTTTAAATCACAAAGATCTGATGGGCACTGCCAGTGCGCCCGTCACCCTGAGACATAAGTTGACAAGTCCCATGTGCCTGTAATTTCACCAGCACCCTTAGCCTTCAAAACCGGAACGCAGTAATGCTCACAGTACTGCTTGGCGGCGGAAATAGATAAGGTGGCAGTATTTCCCTGGACGGAATCTTTCACAAGGAAGTTTACTGCTAGTTTAAAGACAGAGAAGAGATCAAAGGAATTTGTCTTTGTTTTTCGATTTTCGCATCCAAAATATAGCTTTGTTATGACAATAAACCCTTGCTTCAAACAAGATACGTGTCCAACAGTGAAACGTGCAAAGTATGATACAAGTACAACAATTAAACGTTTGACCCTTTCTGACATTGCATGTTAATGGTTCAAACAATAACTGTAATGTATAACGATAAACATCTCTCGAGGTCAACGCAATTTAATTCCTACCCATGATTTGATTTAACTTGCTGACTTTGTGGTTAAATATTTGGGGCAGTACTTGAGACGCCCCGGATTCGATTGTCGATAACTTCTGTTATATAAGAACATTTCAAGACTCCATTTCGTCCACTTGAGCACGAATTTACTTGCAATTTCACCAGGAAAAGTTGTTATATTGTTCGTTTCAAAATTTCACTTTCTATTTTTAATCGACTTCATAAAAGTTCAACTGCCTTTTGTTATCATGCCGGACTGCTATGCAGGGTCCCAGGTTCGATTCCCGGGCCGGAAGAAATATTTGTATGGCCTACATTTATTTCTCTGATGAGTTTGGGTGTAATTTGTGGTTGTCTATATGTGTGTCCATGGCACCCGCGACACAGGGTTTCCCTAGTGCGGGGCTATGTTGTGTCTATGCGTTATTATTATAAAGGAGGTCTTAATTCTTTTAACTGCCTCCGTGGCCGAACGGTTAACACTGCCACGCAGAGGCCCCAGATTCGATTCCCGGGTCGGGAGAAATATTTGCATGGCCTACATTTATTTCTCGCGTGAGTTTTGGGTATAATTTGTGGTTTTCTATGTGTGTGTCCATGGCACCCGCGACACAGGGTTTTCCCTAGTGCGGGGCTATGTTGAGTGTGTGCGTTATTATAATTCGATTGTATTTTTTTTGTCTGTATGTTACGTGGTTACTCCGGTTATTTGTGAACTGATTTCGATGATATTTTTTTGTTGCAATAAGGTACCTCAGTAGTGGACCCATTTAAATTTGAAATAAATATTCCACCTCTAAGGTTGGCAAACTAGGGGATGAATGACTTTGAGGTCGAGTTTTTACTACTATGTACTGAGAACATTTGTGAAATAATTCTACTATGGGATGGCTATGTCTAGCCGTGGATGCGTATAAGTTGATGATGAACACTACTATAGTAGGAGTCATAATTAAATACTAAAAATGTAAACAAAGGGGACAACGGAGCAAAAAAAAATTAAGTAGCAGTTTTATATTCTTGACGATAATATTATATTAGAATGAAAGAAATATATATACTTCAATTTAGATTTATTGTAACTTATTACAAAAGAAACTTGAAGAAAGCACACGGGTACAGAAATGAAGTACATTTTCGACAGATAGAAATCTTATTTTTTTATTTATGACTCTGGCAACTTACACATTAAATAACGTTCACAGCTCGGATATAACATTTTTCTGAGTCTTAAAAATCTATCTACCTGTTAAGACGTGTGTTAAAAGCATTATCATTTTATGACTAGTTATAAATATCGAGTGAATGTAAAAAGCTGTATATAATCCGTCTTATATTGTTTACATTATACTTTTTACGATGTTTCAAAGGTTTGATTTACGGTTATTAGAATAGCTTCTCTGAAAAGAAGACGTTACAGTGCGAAGAATTTATTAAAAGTACTGGCATTATGAGTATAGATAACAGAGGATGAAAAATCCATAGGACATTTCCCATCAGTTTTTTGTTCTGAAACTTATTATTACATATTCAAATAATACACTTCCGGGCACATAATTCGAGTCACCACGCATTTTCAACACTAAGTGTCGTAAGCTTAAACAATGCTTGATTAATCAAAAACTTTTACGCAAATTTTTTTATTTTTTTTATTATTATTATTTATTTATATTTTTTATTTTATTTATTTATAAATTTTTGTATTCTAGCCCTTTACGACAAAAATGCGAGGTGGCTAGAATTATGTGGCCGGGTGTATATATATACTTACTCAAATAAGTTTTTATTTCATGGGTCAATTTAATTACATTTGAAGAGTCCAGGGAAAGATCGATCAAAGGCATCTAAAAACGTGCTTTGAGTTAATACCGCCATCTAATACGCAAAACTCTAAGCTCACTTTGCCTAAATCACGAAAAGGCGAATAAGGTTCAATATCTTGAAAAGTTAATTTTTAGTTTTAGACTAAATAATAGAAAATAAATGCTTGAGACTAAATAATAGAAAAATTGAAAAAGAATTATAAAGGTTTTTTTAGGTGAAATGGATTACATCGGGTTACACGCATTATGTCAACATACACTTTATTTCCGGTAGCATTTTTATTTTGTTAATATACAGGTAAGGTAAAAAAGACAATAATGTAAAACTATTTTCTATTAATAAGTCACTTGTTGTTTTCTTTTTAGTTGTAATTTTAGATATAAGTGTGTGTAGTGTTTCAAATTCAGTGAATAGACTTCTTTCTTTCTTTCTTTCTTAAAACTAGAACCCCGCGGCAAGGTACCCAAGATGCTGGCGCTTTGTGTGGCTATGTTATTTCTAATGTGTTGGGCAAGCAATTATTTATCTATTTTAGACTCACGCTTCTCCCATGGCCTAAAGATAAATTTTGAATTTGTAAGTGGGGAGGCGGTTTTCCCCGGCACTGGCACAGTCGGCCGGGGTCAGGGACTCAGGTTCAAGAACCGGCAGGCAACACGGGACGTATCCAACAGAATCGCCTTCTGCATTTGTGCTGGAAGAGACACGCCACAAAAGTCCAACCGCCTCAAGCTGCTAGAGAGCTGACTGGAATTAACCGGTTTGCGGACAAAACAATTGGTATTAATTTAGTGGAGGCCATATCCCACATGTCGGTGATCCCGTGCGCCAGGTCGAGATACTTATGACGTTTCTCGGTTTCGGCTTTCACGAGACCCTGGTCATGCGGGATGGTAGCATAATTTTTATTATATTATAGACTCTCTCATCCCCATGGTACTACTCAGGGCCTTAAATTGCAAGGATCTGAAGGGCACTACTGACAAGTCCCATGTGCCTGTAATTTCACCAGCACCCTTACCTTTCAAAAACGGAACACAGTAATGCTGACATTCCTGCTTGGCGGCAGAAATAGGTAAAGTGTCAATAGTACCATGGACGAACTTTGTTCTATAACAAGATTCCGGTTGATATACAAAATTTGCCTCTCACGAGGTTTAAAACTATAGTGAAACAAAAACTTTTATACTAAAGGTTATTATACAACTTCTGCGTACTTGGATGACAAAAATCCGTAGTAGTAACCCGTTTAGCTCATGGAGGTAGTCTCGATCTCTGATGTTTCAAATAAAAAAAAATATTGTAAATGTTATTTACAAAGAGCAACCCCTAGAGTTTCTTGCTCATTCTTCTCAGGGGAATCTGCCTTACGAATGAGCGGTAGAGTTTAACCATTGTGACGATTTCAAGTGTAATAATGCTTACCTATGAAATAAAGATTATTTTGAATTTGAATTTGAATTTGAATCATTTCACAAGAAGCTCTAGTACTACAAGGATACTAATACAATAGACCGCACATTTCACCAAAACTTGGCATGTGAATATATTACACAATCTTGTTTCACTTTTGATGTAGCATAAACAAACAATGACAATTGGAATTTAACCAGAAAATAGGAAGTGAACAATATCACATACAATACTTTGATTTTACATTTTATGTTATCAAGTAAAAAAATCATAAATATTGTATAAGCGTTGAGTCACTAACAAATTATGCGATTTTTTTTAATTGTGTGCAACTTAATTTTTTTGCAGCATCCGGTAATTTATTAAATAATTTGGGTGCTAATATCGTTCTACTGTACAATTCCAAATTAGGGCGTTGTTTGGGCCATATTCTATTTAATTTCATGTGTTTCTATAGTCTGTCATTTTTTAAGATAGAGTAAAATGACATTTATGGGATTGGCAGTTTGTGTAAAATTTTAAATAGTCATGTAGTGGTTGTGGACAATTATGTCGATAGATTGTGAAAGTAGGTAAAATTTTGACAAACATCTAAATTGTGAATGTTACGACGTTCTAATAATTACTAATTGCGTTATTGTATTCTTTATTCTTTTTTGACAATTGGTCTATTAGTATCGAAATCTAATTTTAGTAAAATAAACGTAAGGTAAAAAAGACAGTAAAAGCTTAAAATTAAATACTAGAAAGCAAAACTAGGGTTTTTAAATTATATGAATCAAAATTGTGTCCCGGCGGCAAGGTACCCAAGACTTTGTATTGCTATTCTAATGCGTTGGGCAAATAATAAGCCGACGATGATTCACATAAAAAAAGTTCGGCTATTTATTCATAAGCGTAACCAACATTCAGTCGATAGTCGATATAATATTTTATCGACAGCAATCACTAGCTGCTTGCAAGTGCAACACTGTTGCGCTATGAACTGTCATTTTACTCCATCTTCAAAAAAGATAGACTAAGGATGTCTAGTTTTGACTAATTAAAGTCAAGTAGTTTTTTATTGAATGTTAGAATGTTTCACGACCATGATATTCAATTATTTTTTGTGAAATTATTCCACTAGTTTGTCAATGCAATGTTCGAGCACTTAGAAAAGTGCTCGATTCCTTCTATCACTTAATTACAGTGAATAGCGACATCTCTATCCAGGGCTGGTAGCTGTACAGGTGCCTAACTGGGTGACGAAATACTTTCATAGACGTCTCATAGATGGCGCTACGGCTAAAATGTCGTTACAAACCATATACGAAGATCCTACAAACAAACACAGAAAAATTCGTGAAGTCCGCTGGTTCGTTCCGTGGCTTAGTTGACATAGCATCTGGAACGGTTTGCTGGAAGACGTCGATTAAAATCCGGCCGGATCATTGATTTTTTTCTAAGTGTTCGTCTTCTTATTAATATAATCTTTTTACTAATAATTACAATAAATTAAAATTGCCTAGATTTTGTTTCACATAAACACAGGCCTTATATACAAGCCTTTACGTATTTTCTTTGCACCGACCGACCGTAAGAATAATTAGGTAGTAAATAAATAGTCTAAAAACAACACAATCGAAATTACTGGATGTTACTTTACAAACGTGTTATATTTAGAATCGACACACTCGGAACTGAAAGAATTAAAATTTCCAAGCCAACTATTTCCACTCAAGGTTACAATGATACAAAAACGTCAAAACTGTTTTTATGTAGCCGGTACTTCCTTATTGTAAACAATCGTTATTTCATTCTCGAGTTGTTTATTATGTAATTAAAATGTGATTATTAATATTATGATTCGGTTTTGGGCGGAGTTCTTTAGTGTAACATAATTAAACAAATATTTTTGTAAAATATTAACAACTTCGCATGACTATATTACTAACACCATAAACAACAATTTTTTCGCCTCGCTAGCTTCGGAAAGGCATTCTTTTTAACCGACTTCAAAAAAGGAGGAGGTTCTCAATTCAACTGTATGTTTTTTTGTTTTTTTTTGTATGTTACGCGATAACTC
>NW_020653526.1:580237-583502 GCF_003589595.1 Hyposmocoma kahamanoa | reverse complement strand
CCGATTTTCTAATTCTTTTTTTGTTGGAAAGGGGGTACTTCCATAGTGGTCCTATTTCATTTTGAAGAAAATCATCCACCTCGAAGGATGGCTGTTCGCGCATGAAGATTCATTTTCATAAATAGCGCCTAACATTAATTTAGGAGCAATTACTTTAATGGTTGATTTTGCTATTTCTCTAATTCAAGGCGTTTTTCTCTCAATATACTTTGAGTAGTGAGAACCGATTTTTATTATCTCCAGTGTCAAGTCTTGTATAATGGCGAACTATATTTCAATAAAACTTGGCAAATAGATGTAATTCCACGTACTTTTGAGGTCGGTTTTTAGTACTCTGTACTGAGATTATCATTAAAAAAACTGATGTTTTTACAGTTCAACTGTTTTTCTTTCATCTACCATTTACGGCGCTGTATTGAGGTGAAATGTTGTGTTTCGCTCGGGAGCAAAGTTGTTTTGCGTCTCGTGTCTTGAAACCCTCGCTACGCTCAGGAATCTATTTTTGAATCACTTCGCTCGTTGTTCAATTTTAGCGTCCTTCGTTTGCTCAGGTTTGAATACAAAAAAAATACTCGTGTCAAACAACAACTTTGCAGCCTTGTATAACGAATAACTTTTGTTCCATGATTTTTTTACAAAACATAATTTTATAACAAAATTTACTTTTAAGGTTTTGTTCATTGACTTACAATTATATGGACGTTGGGTCCGCGCTAAAAAGTGTCCGCACTTGTAAGGCGCTAAAATCGTATACAGAGCGCGACACTCCGCTTTAGTCTTCATTTGTTCTACGGACAGCGCGATACGGCGATGACACAACAATTTAAATTTCGAATAGGTTGACTTGGGACATTTTTTTCGTGGTTTTTGTATTAGACCCGTCGTCCATTTATTTGTAAGTCAATGGTTTTGTTGTACTATCTGACACGTTTTAGATTAGTATTTGATAGTGACGTAATTCGAACGTGGTAGATGGAGGAAGAATCCTCCGCTATGACTCCCACCCTCATCCTGCAGAGTTATTATTATCTTAGAAAACTTAATTTTTTAAAACACTAAGATATGTAGTGCCAGGACCAGTCGCTGGTCCGCGAGTCTCGTCGTCTAGAGATATACTTAAGGAAATATATGTGAGTTTGGTTCAATCTGCATTGATTTATTGTATTCGTGTATGGGGTGGAGCTGCTAAAACTCGTTTTCTTGAGTTGGAACGTGCGCAACGCAATTTGCTTAAAATAATGTAAGTATTTAAAAAAAAGACGATTTGCCACTAGCAGTTTGTATCGACTATCAAATTTAGCCACTGTAAGGAAACTCTACATCACCCAAACTGTACTCAGATAACATAGGTCTCTAAAATATGATCTAAATATTTCGAAGAGGAGAAGTAAAGACATTGTGGTACAAGTACCTAAAGTAAATACATCATTTGCAAACAGACAATTCAGCAAACGATTGGCCCATTTGTACAATTTAATTAATAAGGAATTAGAAATATGCGCCAAAAGTTATAGAGACTGCAAGAAAGTTATATCAAAATGGCTACTGTCGAAATCGTATGAGGAAACCGAAGATCTATTAGAACACTTGCTGTTAAAAACACTACTTTCCTAATCTATGGCCACAGATTAAGACACACACACACAAACAAACACACTTTTTCATATACAAATGCACACCCACATACGTTTTACGATTGAAATTAAATTTAAAATTAGAAGTTAAGAATGTTGAAAATTGTTAAAAAAAATTGTTTGTTTTGACGATGTTTGGAAATATAAAAATTAAACACAAAATTAAGTATAAGTTAAAATGTTAAATGTGCTTTTATAGCTATGGGAGAACGGTGCCTCCTGGCACAGGCTTGATAAGTTTAATAGGAGGTACCATCCACTGTTAATGTGAAGTTAATTTGTATACTAAAACAAACGCTTTATTTATTATTTTATTATATGTTTATTATCGTTTCGATCTATTTCAATACATTGACTATTGTATGACAGTAAAATTTGATGAATTATTGAAAATCAAGGGGCAAAAGTTGTAGTTCATGATGTTAGTAATACAGTCCTGTGAGGTGGTTAGTATCAGCGGCCAAGTTAATTAAGTTATTCGTCCACTGCAGAGCAGAGATTAGTTTGAATTGTTAATTTTTGAAAATTCATGCGTACATACACTAAGTTTAGTTTAGTATGTGTATAAAAAACACAAATACGAGACATATTTTAAAGTTTTTCATTTGAATTTAATATACGTAATCAAATCCGCCAGTCGTAATTAAAATGTAGGCATAATAGACAGATAGATAGATAAAACGTTTATTGTCTTGCATCACACACACAACAGTAAATTGATCAAAAGAGGAATACAATAAATTAAAAAACATAATACTAACCTAATGATCAACAGCTTGTGTGTGCAGAAGCAAAGCAAATAGGTCGTGCCTCAGTGCAAAATTTGCCCAAAAGGAAAGCACTGATCTTCAGCCGCCACCTTCGAGGGTAGCGCGTTGTGGTACATTAAAAGCAAAAACATTGTGAAGTGTATGTAGTGCGCATACGTATTAGTATCACGTGATTAATAGATTATAAAAATATAGACTGTTTAAATCATTGACTTACAATTATATGGACGTCAGCTCCGCGCTAAAAAGTGTCCGAACTTATAGGGCGTTAAAATCGTATACAGAGCGTCATTCACGCTTTAGTCTTCGTTTGTTCGACTGACAGCGAAGCAAGCAAAATTAGACAGTACTGCGATGACATTACAATTTAAATTCAACGTTTTAGCTTTTTCATATTCCTTGACATGTCACTACGTTTAAATAGGTTGACTTGGGACATTTTTTCGTGGTTTTTGTATTAGACCCGTCGTCCATTTATTTGTAAGTCAATGAAAGAATACAATAACGCAATTGGTAATCATTAGAAAGTCGTAATATTAACAATTCAGACATTTTTGGCAAAATTTTACCTACTTTCCCAATCTATCGATAAAATTGTAAATGTAATTTTACTCTGTCGTCAAAAAAGACAGACTACAGTTCTATAGCTTTTACGAAGCACTAGTTCATAAAAACTGCATGATAATATCAAGTTATGAACATGCTTTTGCATTTTATATTGCATGAATATCGATTAGAGCCTTTCGTGGGCGTATGCAATCTATCGTGTCGATACTTTGAAGTAGGAAGGGCGTAAAAGCCAAACTAATTAACCTTAGAGCTAAGTCCAAACTCATGGTACCACGATTTCGTTTAACCAAG
>NW_020653526.1:555339-579837 GCF_003589595.1 Hyposmocoma kahamanoa | reverse complement strand
CATCCGTTACTCTCATCTCTGGACTGTATTCGCACTTTCCATCAGGCACGGTGCAGTCATTTTGCCGAGTCACAATAAAAAAATTAAAAAAAGTCCTACCTACGCGCACTATAGAAACCTTTGTGTAAGAACGAAACGACTCACGCTAGCAAGCGAAAAACCCAAGTGAAAGACTCGGCATAAGCTTATCTCTTAAAGACATTTTGGATTACATTGCAATTATGATATGGTTGGTCCAGATGAACAGGGTATTATCTCAAAAACACCGATTTATCAGGAGCGCAATATTAAAGTTTCTTCTAGCATTATTTCAACCGTTATTGTTATTTAGTTCTCCTCATCTATATACATATATTTAAAGCCTACATATTTAACAGTATTTTCGATTACTTCATATTCTTATTCAGTTCCCCGCTCTCTGTGTTTCACCCTTTAAGATCTATATTTGATAGTAAGCCGTAAGCTACAGCTTCGTGTCCGACGACCCCCCAACCCCGTGCAGCATTTTGCACAGAGTTATCACCGTTTAGAGTGATCTATTTAAGTAATTAATAGATTCAGGCGTTCCTTTGCGGAAGTCCATGTGAATAAAAATGGAAGTAAATTAGTTTGCCACTCCGCGAACCCAGTAAAGGTTAAATCGTGGAAAGTTGAAATACGTGTCGGGTATATTTTTGGTGGTGGTTTGTGACTGTAGTTGCACTTGTGTTATTTATTTTATGCGGAGGGAGGGTGGGAAAATAAACTGCATGAAAAAAATACTCAATACAAGCGCAGTTATTTTGCATGATTTAACCTTCGCTGGGTTCACGCAGTAGCAAGTTAATTTACCTCCATTTTTATTGATCTATTTAAATATTTTTTTTTGTATGAAAGTACATGTATACCATATGAATGCAATAAATATATTGAGCATTGAGTATTGAAATCAGATGAATTATTAAGTCATGGAACACGAGTTATTTATGATGTTAGGATTATAGTCCTGGGAGGTTGTTAGTATTTTTTCAAATTACTATATAAATGTTTTTTTTTATAACATCAAGTGACGAAGAAGTCGTGGTGTCATAAAAAGCGACTTGCCTGTCCATAACAGTGGCAGTGCCACTCAGAGCTATAAATCGCAAACATCTGAGGGGCAATGTCACTGCGCGCGTTTTGTGTTCCGGTTTGAAATTGCAGTTCTGATTTAAAGTTCTGAGTGGTACTGCAACTGTTAAGGACAAGCAAGTCTCTTACCATGGCACCAAGACTTCTTCGTCCCGTCATGCGTCTCTGGGTATCATAAAAAAGCTTAAAATAAAAAGCTATACATTTTTTGACTTCGTGGTCTAGAAATTGCGCAAATTCAAGATTTTCTTTTCATTTGTACATAGGATTTACTATAAGTTTCCTTAACTGGCCACTTACATAATCAATATTTAAAAAGTAATTATAACATTTTAAAATGGAACTCTTTGGCTGTAGAATATTTATTTGATATAGTTTATTTGATCTCACTGTCACTTGTTTTTACATTGTGGCGTTATTTTAGAAATTGGTTGTCTACATCAACATGGATTTAACTCGTGAAAATTTTCGTAATATGATTTTCTACGACTTTGAGTGTAACTTAACAGCTCAGTGGAGCTTCACTTGGCTTCAAACTTTTGGCGATGAAGCATCATGCAACACGACTATTTATAGCTGGTTTGCAGAATTCAAACGCGGTCGTGTAAATCTCAGTGACGAATTTCGTGATGGTCGCCCGTCTATTGCTGCAAACAACAAAAACATCGATGCTGTGCGCCATATGATCAAAACAGACAGGCATGTGACATACCATGAGGTTCGGGCATCTTTAGGCATAAGCATGAGTCAAATACAAGCAAT
The DNA here is from genome assembly GCF_003589595.1 of Hyposmocoma kahamanoa. Lineage (NCBI taxonomy): Eukaryota > Metazoa > Arthropoda > Insecta > Lepidoptera > Cosmopterigidae > Hyposmocoma > Hyposmocoma kahamanoa. Next base: position 577,965 of record NW_020653526.1, on the reverse strand, counting down.
ACCACATAAACATTTTGGGTGTGAAAAAGCTATGCTCTCGGTAGGATCCCACATAATTTGACTGAGGCTCAGAAAACGGATCGCGTCACTTGATGCAATGCCATGCTTGCCAGATTCAACGAGAGGGCGTCAAATTTGGTGTGGGACATAGCAACAGGTGACGAAACATGGATTTATAGTCACTACCCCAAAACAAAGCAGCAATCGAGTGTATGGGTCTTTCGAGATGAGCCGAACCCAACTAAAGTGGCGCGCGTGCAAAGTGGCTCTAAGCGGATGATTGCTTCTTTTTTTAATAAAACTTGACACGTGGCTACTGTTGCTTTGGAGAATCGTTGTACCGTGAATAGTGATTGATATACGACCATTTGTTTGCCGGAAGTTATTGACAAACTCTGTAAAAATAACCGTAAACGCCGTATCATCTTGCACCACGACAATGCTAGTTCTCACACGGCCAGACAAACAAATGAATTTTTGAAGGTGACCAACGTTAACCTCATGAACCATCCCGCGTACAATCCCGACCTGGCGCCTTTTGACTTTTATTTATTTTATAAAATTAAATTAAATGTTTGTGTGGTATTGATTGTATTAGACTCATGCCTATGCCTAAAGATGCCCGAATCTCGTGGTATGTCACATGCCTGTCTGTTTTGATTATATTGCGCACAGCATCGATGTTTTTGTTGTTCACTACAGTGGACGGGCGACCATCACGAAATTCGTGCAAATGACCAGTTACGCGGTCAACGATTTTCATCACCTGAAGAGGCTGTCGAAGGATATGAAAAATATGTTTCAGAGATTGTCACGGAGGAGTGGCAAAAATGTTTTCAAAATTGGTTCATTCGTATGAAAAAGTGCATTAACGCTAACGGAGAATATTTTGAGAAACAATAAATTCATTTCTGACCATTTATAGTATTTTTAACCGACTTCAAACAAGGAGGAGGTTCTCAATTCGACTGTATGTTCTTTTTAAAATCATCCACCTCAAAGGGTGGCTGTTCACGCATGAAGATTCATTTTTATAAATAGCGTCTAACTTTAATTTAGGAGCAATTACTTTTAGCAATTATTTAGTTGATTTTGCTATTTCTCCAATTCAAGGCGTTTTTCTCTCGATATACTTTGAGTAGTGTCGTAGTGAGAACCTATTTTTATTATCTCCAGTATCAAGTCCTGTATAGTGGCGAACTAGGGGATATTTCAATGAAACTTAGCAAATAGACGTAATTCCACATACTTTTGAGGTCGGTTTTTTTAGTACTCTGTACTGAGATTATTTTCTTATTCATTCCGGAAATTTATAGTGCGTCACACGTAAATGTCGTTGCAATCCGTTTTGTCTGAGCTAACTAGTACCGCGAAGATTTTGTGTACATGTTTCGTTAGGTAGCATTTTGATTTATCTGTTTTTTTTTTCATGATATCAACTAACGTACGGAACGTAGTAGGTAATGCTGACTTACTGCTTGGTGGCAGAAATTGGTAAGGTGGCAGTACTTCCCTGAATGAACTCTTTCACAAGGTGCTCTACCGCTACTGCTAGTTATTCCAATATAAATAAGTACGTAAGTACAGCCAATGTGCTTTGGTTAGACTGTGCCCTAAGCGACTATTGGTTCTGAGTAGATAAGTATGAAGAAAGGTGTTCAAACAAACGTAACCTTTAACCTATTTACCGTAAAATTAATGTTCATATGACTTCCTTGTTGCGTCATCAGTGAATGACGTTTTAATGCAGATCATCGGAGGCAGTACTTCCCTAGAGGAACTCTTTCACAATGAGTTCTACTGTTACTATGGTTTCTGCCTGGAGCGGAACGAACGTCTTCTTCGCTCTTATTGCATAGGTAGTACGATTCCACATCGACAAGTGTAATGGATGACACGCTTACAAAAACAGTAAAGGTACTGTGGGTAGGCAGGATCTCTTGTTCAACTGCATCCCGTTTAGTTGTGAATTGTCGCGGTTTTCACGACATTTTATTATAAGGTGTAAAAGTCGACGTTATTGCGACGCTGTTTTATGACGCCGCCGATCTTTTAACGATTATTACCAAGTTTGTTTGTTAAAATGTAATTAAAACTTTGACTTTGTATCAAACGGTATATGTCGTAAAAACTGACTAGGTAACAGTAGACCTTCTATTGTTTTTCGATGATATGATGCGACGGAACGGAGAAGTCGTGCACCACGAAAGAGAAAGAGAGCGAGAGGGATTGAACGAGCGAGATACCGACAATATTTTGGGGCTTTTGGGGTGCGTTCCCACATAATTATAACATTTTTATTAAAAATAATCTCAGTACAGAGTACTAAAAAAACCGACCTCAAAAGTACGTGGAATTACGTCTATTTGCTAAGTTTCATTGAAATATCCCCTAGTTCGCCACTATACAGGACTTGATACTGGAGATAATAAAAATAGGTTCTCACTACGACACTACTCAAAGTATATAGCGGGGAAAAACGCCTTGAATTGATGAAATAGCAAAATCAACTAAATAATTGCTAAATTAAAGTTAGGCGCTATTTATAAAAATGAATCTTCATGCGTGAACAGCCACCCTTTGAGGTGGATGATTTCCTTCAAAATGAAATGGGACCACTATGGAAGTACCCCCTTTCCAACAAAAAAAGAATCATGAAAATCGGTTCACAAATACTGGAGTTATCGCGTAACGTACATACAAAAAAAAAGAACATACAGTCGAATTGAGAACCTCCTCCTTTTTTGAAGTCGGTTAAAAAACCGATCGCAAGTGTTTGCTTAAACATGGCTTATACCAAAAAAATAGTATCGCTTATGACTCGTGTCAGAAGTAGCCACAAAAGCATCCTAAAAATAGTTGCAGGAAAATTGATTGTCCAATTTTAAAGTACTGAGTTGGGCAAATCAAATCTGTTTTTACATATTAAATAAATGTTATGTTTATGTTGTGTCGTTGTGTTCTTTATACTAACCTATTCTAAGTGAAAATGTTACCAACAAATTATATGGGTCTATGCAATGATATTATACTATTATTTATGTTCACTGGGTCTATGCCTAAAATAAATAATTCTATTCTAAAAATATCCACAATTTCCAGGAGAGTTGCGTAACAACCTATTCTTCCAGAACGCTGCGAAAAAAGGTCCTGTAAAAATCATACGATCTCTGTCCTTCGCGGAATATGCAAAATTATTACCGCAGGGATACATAAAGAGTCCGGGAATGCAAGAGTATGGGTTTTATTGCGCTTGGATATTTTTGGAGAAAGAATATTTTTTTGGTCACTGACTTTTCATGTTACCTGACATCTGATATTATTATATGAAGTACATTGCCAGCATGTGTGCGGCATGCAACATCTGTGTGTTCCCGAAAGCTATAATCATCGAGTATATAACCAGTAATAGAGACGAAATAAGGGCCATCGATCCCTGGCAACTTATCAGGCAAATTGACCTTAAATCACTTTTAAATATAAACTTTCGTCTGCACTAAAATCACAAATTAGAAAGCTGAAATTGTACAGCGCCAACAACTGACCTGTGTGTACGTCTCCGTATATTCCAAAAATATTCTGTATTTATTGTAATAAAGATAATATCTCTAACAATGACGTGCTGTTCTATTTGGTGGTGTGGGAAAAACAGCAAAACATCTAATTACAAAACAAACGGAATCACATTTCATCGATAATTAAATATTAAATATGTAATTTTGCAATTTTCGTCCATTATAGCAAATCTCCAGTTAAACTGGACTATCTGAAGTGAAACAATTGACGACACCTATCAATTTTTAAGTTTGGGCTGGCCAGTCGGAGCGCAGTTGTCACCGTAATGATTTGGCAGAATAGTTTCATACAAATTAAATGACATTTGGTCTCTATTTGACAGATAGCTCAAATTTGCTCCGCAAAAGAAATGTATGTATATAAGCTTATAATATCTCAAGGAGGTAACTCGAGATCTGTTGTTCGATGTGTCATATTTACAGCCCTCTCTAGACCAGCTAAGGGCCCATTATCTTCCAAAGCGAAACGGAGAAGAGCTGTATTATATTTTCCAATTAACTTTACTCTGACAAACCGGTGGGGAGGTATCAAAATAACGATCACTTATGTACTAGCCTCCTTATCCATAACTAACTTAATTCAAATTTAAAGTTAAACTATTTATTTAACGCTATACATCCATATTGGTTAGTAATACAAACAAAAACTTACACACTAATGTTAGTAAATTACAAATATTCACTCTGTTTAGGGTACGTGTGAATTTTGGCCCAGTGTTCAAGGAATGAACCTTGGACCCTGCCAGCAATGATACTCAGGAGCCCAGGAGGAGGCCACTCTTTTTCGTATGATGGCAGTAAACCCATCTATTGAATGATTCTATTGATTGAATGAATTGAATGACGGTCCGAAATGTCACAGGGACCATTTTATCTATATACAGATTAGTAATTTACTTTATAATATTGTTGTATTATATTGTATGTATGTTAGTCCTTAAGGTATATGTTATATGAGTCACGTGGCCTGAACATCGAGTATGTAACAAGAAATAGATACGAAATAAGGGCCATCCATCCCTGGCAACTGATCAGGTTAATGGGTTTGAGTTGAAATCACAAATTAGAAAACTGAAATAGCACAGCGCCAACAACTGACCTGTGTGTTAGACATGAGCGCCGCGCCGGCGCGCCGCCGTCGCCGCGTTTTTCCTCGCGCCGCCGCCAACAAATGCAATCGGCGCGCAATTCATTCACGCACGCGTCCATACTGTTTATGTGAAAATGGCGACGCCAGAAAATGACTTTTCTAAGATAAAACTTATTTTTTTTATAAAATGTAAGTCGCATTTGACCTCCATCTCACCTGATGGAAAGAGACGATGAGGTCGACGATGGATGAATGTCTATTCACTTTCGCCATGAAAAGGCCCAAGTTATAACGTTCAGGGAACAAGTCTGCAGGCAGGGAATTCCACTCCATAGCCGTTCGACATATAAATGTGGAACCGTAACGCTTCGTGCGAATCTTTGGAATATCCACAACATAGAGGTGGAACCCAAGTCTACGCCTAGTCCCACGGTGATGGAAAAGGAATTCAATCGTGTAATTCCATCGCACAATCTCCGTGATATAATACTGTAAAATTCCGATAAGCTGGCAACTTTACGGCGGTGTTCAAGGCTCTGCAGCTTCGCCTCCACTAATTCCGAGTCACCTATAAGCTTCTTGGCACGGTTGTCAATTGAATCTAAGGTAGCCAGTTGGTATGTAGCAGAGCCATCCTAAAAGTGGCAGTAGTACTCCATGCACGACCGGATTTGTGCTTGGTACAGCTGAAGCAACTGTCCCGGTGTGCGTGTCCCTATCTACTGACCCGAGAGATAGGGTTTTCCGGAGAGACTACGGGCTCGACGGCAAGACCAGGGTACTGCAGGCGTTCGGGCCAAGCCCTACGCCAAGGATACGCCATTGCGGGCGTCTCTGGCGAACCCGGTCTTGGGTATGATCCCGCTGGGGTTTGTGGTTAGCTGCAGAGACGGACATGTTTGTCTGTCCCGGTTGCATGTGTCCGGGGCGTCTGCCTCGTGAGCAGCTAGCGCGCCTTAGTAGCGGTCTAGGTGAAGGCCTGAAGCGAGGAGACGCGCGGGGCACGTGAGTTGCCCTTTAAGTTGGAAGCTATGTCCGGACATAATCGCAGGACACTGCGACTGGCATCTCCGGCACTAGCCCGGAGAGCTAGTAGAGGATAAGCTAGATATCCTCCGGTCTCTCCAGCCGCTTAGGTTGTTGGGAACTGGAGAGACGTCGTTTTTCGGCGTCGGGAAGTGAGCGTGCCTTACAGCTCCGCCACCAATGAGGACATTTGGTAATGGACTCAGAGTCGACGGCTTAGCGGTGGCAACTGCTAGTTGTGCAATGCGCAACGGAAAGTGAGCGTGCCTACAGCTCCGGTAACTATCTGGAAAATAGGGAGGGTATTATACGGGGCGGCTCACCCGAGCCACTACCCTCTCGAAGAACCGGATGAAGTCAAGTGACAGAGATCTGTGAGAACCCTGTTCACTGCCTGATCTGGGGTCAGAACCTGAACTTGTAAGATTCCTGGACGCGCATAGGTTATGGTTTCCTTCTCGTATGCCCTAAGGGTAGCTAGGGAGGGTCACTATAATCAAAACTAACGTAGAAAGATATGGTGCTTGTCCCGGTGTGAAGTAACGCCTCACACTGGAAAGGATCCCAAGCTTCCTTGCTGCATATTTGGTCATGGATTCAATGTATCTGCCGAAGTACAAATTGGATGACAGGTCCATTCCAAGTAGCTGGAGACAATCAGCTATGTGTGTGGTAGGCCTGCGTTTGGTAGCGTTAAATTTGACAAGATTGGCATCGCCCCAATCGGAGACTGCTTTGTGTGTCAAATCCAAACGGCTAACCATAGACTCTCGACAAGACTGAATTTCCTCTCCACTAGCCCTTGCATTGGTTAAGTATCCATCTACAACTGTGTTGTCATCAGCATACGCAAAGGTACCTGAAATTAAAATATCTTTGATATGCAGCAGATAGAGAGTTGCGGACAGTACGGAACCCTGAGGAATTCCGGCTAATAAAATATCTATCGCCATATGTTTGGAAGAGTAGCCTTCTAAACCACTCGAATCGAACGTTCGCTCAAGAAATCCGAGATCCAATTGCAAAATGGGAAGCCCATAAAAAGGAAGCTTACTTAAAAGGCTTGCGTGCCAGACCCTGTCAAAGGCTTTAGAAATATCCAAAGACACTGCAAGCGCTTCACCTTGCTTTTCTATAACCTCGCTCCATATGTGACAGGCATACACAAGAAGATCCCCAGTTGATCGCCCTCTTCGGAATACGTACAGGCGGTCGTTGTCTTCAAGGTACGACAAGAGACGGTTGTTGAGTACACATTCCATAGTCTTGCAGAGTATGGAAGTGACTGAGATAGGTCTATAGTTGACAAAGTCAGGTCTGCTTCCCTTTTTCGGTACAGGTTGCACGTTTGCAAGCTTCCACGACCTGGGAACTACATCAGTCTCAAGTGAGAGGCGGTATAGGCGTAGGCGTGTGAGAACAGGAGACAACTCAGGCGCACAGTTACGTAGGACTAGTGCAGAAATTCCATCTGGCCCGCTAGCTTTATTCACATGTAGTTCTAAGTACCTCTTTTTGGGGTATGCGAATTGGCGCCATAGTGCAGCCAGTCTCAGTTAAGATTAGATCCAGACGCGAACTCTTTACAAAGAGTGAAGCAAAAAGATTTGCGTTGTCTTCTGCAGTGTGCCGTCCGACCTCAGCAGAGGTGACATAGATAGACGACAAAAGTTAGTGAGTTTATATTTAAAGATGTTTTATTTGAAAAAATTAATTTGTCAACTTCTGGCGTCGCCATTTTCACTACGCATACACAATATAGAAGCGTGCGCGTGCGTACGATCGGAGCGTCTGATCGAACTGATAAAAATTTGATTACTATAGAAAATACGTTATTTTATTTCCTTCCTTTGAAAAAGTATTTGTATATAGGTTTTTGTAAAAACAAACACCGATATACAAATTCGTTTTAGGGTCGCGCTCTCGCCGCTGAAACGCCGCCGACACTTTTTTGTCGGCGCGTCGACGCCGGTTGGTCTATTATCGGCGCTCATGTCTACTGTGTGTGCATCGCCGTATATTTCAAAAATATTCTTTATTTATTGTAATAAAGATAATATCTCTAACAACGGGGATTGTTCCATTCGGTGGTGTGGGAAAAAAAAGCAAAACATCTAATTACAAAACAAACCGAATCACATTTAATCGGTAATTAAATATTTAATTATGCAATTTTCGCCCATTATAGCGAAGCTCAAGTTAAACTTGTCGAGTTGAAGTCAAAACAATTGACGTTACCCATCATTTGTTTCGAATTCCCGTCATTGGCTGGCCAACCGGAGCGCATTTGTCACAGTAATGATTTGGCAGAATAGTTTTCAAACGAATGAAATGACTTTTCGTCTCAATTTCTGAATCGATGGGTCTGAAACAAATAACCAAATAAATAAATGCATTGACTCATTGACTTACAAATAAATGGACGACGGGTCTAATACAAAAACCACGAAAAAAATGTCCTAAGTCAACCTATTTAAACGTAGTGACATGTAAAGGAATATGAAGAAGCTAAAACGTTGAATTTAAATTGTAATGTCATTGCAGTACTGTCTAATTTTGCTTGCTTCGCTGTCAGTCGAACAAACGAAGACTAAAGCGTGAATGATGCTCTGTATACGATTTTAACGCCCTATAAGTTCGGACACTTTTTAGCGCGGACCCGACGTCCATATAATTGTAAGTCAATGCATTGACTCGACAAGAAGAAGTATAATAGTACATTAGGTTACTCGATGAAGTACGTAGCTAGTTATATATGAAGCAATAAAATATTCAGTCATATAGGTACATTCCATGTATCTATTTATATAGAGAGACAGCATGACGCGCCAATGTAGTTCACAGAGATTATAAATAAACAGTTATACCTTTCAACTGTTTCATCGTGTCTGAAATTATCCACTAGACTACCTCTGCTCTGGAGAGTTGTAAACAATATGACTAATATGTTGTAAATGCAAAGCCGTTGAATATCTTAAAAGTCGAAATTCGTGGGTTTTTGCGATCATGACACATTGGATACATTGACTTACAAATAAATGGACGACGGGTCTAATACAAAAACCACGAATTCGAAATTTAAATTGTAATGTCATCGCAGTATCGCGCTGTCAGTAGAACAAATGAAGACTAAAGCGGAGTTTGGCGCTCTGTATACGATTTTAGCGCCTTACAAGTGCGGACACTTTTTAGCGCGGACCCGACGTCCATATAATTGTAAGTCAATGATTGGATATGAAACTTTCTTTCGGATTAAGGAGTCGATTCAGAACTTTACGATAACTCAGTTGTCAACCGATTCGATTTGTTGTCGTACGATTTGTTTTCATTTTTATTCACAACACCCGAATCGAACGTCGAACTGTTGTATTCGAAACCGAACCGAAATTATGACACACCCGTACGATTATTCATTATCGAATGAAACTTACCGAACGTCCTATTCTTTACAAAGCAAGAATGTAATATGGAAATCTCTTGTTATTTTAAATGAAATCTGGATTAACTATATTCAATTTTATTAATTTATTTTAATGCAAGACAAATGCATTCCTATATGTTATGCCTTTAAAGACTTAACAATTATAAAAGGAATTTCATTTTTCTTATAATCTGTTTCACCGACTACGTCCTGGCCCCGATTCAGAACTCTTCGATATTATAACCGATTCGATCGATTTGATATCTTTCTCGAATCGAAGAACACTTTCCGAGCTATTCAAAGATATCGTTATGCAACAGCGTTTATTATATATAGATTATAAGAAAAATTAAAATCGAGTTCTTAGGTTTTCGCGATTGTTACACATAGGAAATGAAACTATTTTTCCGGATTTAAATCGCGTATATTTGTTTTTTCAAACAAACCGACGTTTCGGGCCCTTTACAGGTCCCATGGTCACGGTTGACTGAGGTGGTACAGTCTTCAACCAGTTATGTCTAATATTAATGCAAACCAGAAGTTCCCCCGCCAGATGATTACTGTCGCAGACACCATCACCACCATCTAATGAAAAATCCCAAACAGACATAAGACTGCAGTACTAATTAATATGTTGTAGTTTATTCTAATTTCTATTAATAATTAATAATAAATTAAACTTAATAAAAATTCATTCAATAAAATAATTTGTAAAACTTGATGTAGCGTAAATTGGAATGTTTTCTTTGTAAAATTAAAAATAAGGTATTTAATTAATAACTATTGTAACTATAGTGAAAAAATAGGGTGGTTTGCATTAATATTAGACATAACTGGTTGAAGACTGTACCACCTCAGTCAACCGTGACCATGGGACCTGTAAAGGGCCCGAAACGTCGGTTTGTTTGAAAAAACAAATATACGCGATTTAAATCCGGAAAAATAGTTTCTTTTCCTATAAAAATTAAAATACTTTAGTATACATTTTTAAGACTTTAAAGGCCTAAAATATAGGAAAGCATTAATCTTGCATTAAAATTAATTAATAAAATTGAACAAAGTCCAGTCTTTATTTAAAATAATAAGATTTCCATATCACATTCTTGCTTTGTAAACAATGGGTGTGACGTCATTTCGGTTCGGTTTCGAATACGACAGTTTGACGTTCGATTCGGGTGATTTGAATAAAAATGAAAAGAAATCGAATCAGCCGACAACTGAGTTATGGTAAAGTCTGAATCGACCCCCTGGAGGTCTACTCTAATTCAAAGAAAAACGAAGGTCCGCACGTTTCTTGCTAAGCTACGGTTCCATTTTTAACCGACTTCAAAAAAAAGGAGGAAGTGCTCAAGTCGGCTTTGTTTCTTTTTGTATGTATGTTACGTGATATATTTGTGAACCGATTTTAACGATTCTTGTTTTATTGGAAAGAGTGTACTTCAGATGTGGTCTCACTTAATTTATAAAAAAATATTCCATCTCTAAGGGTGGCAAACTAGGGGATGAATGACATTTGAGAACGGTTCCTTTGTACTGTGTACCGATAAATTATTAAATAATATTGTGCCCACGGAAGAAAGAACAGAATGGAAATGGCATTAAGCGACATTTGTATCAAAACCGGTGTCGCCACACGCACACATTTGAAAACGTAATCTTACATTTACATTAAACTTAGCAAATAGACGTAATGCCACGTACTTTTGAGGTCGGTTTTTTAGTACTCTGTATTATTATTTTTTAAACTTTGGCTTCTTACGCGACATGATATAATGGCACAATATTTCTATTTTTTCCACAAAATAATCAAGTATCACATTTGAACGACGACTGACGCGCTGTTGACACTCATATCCCCGTCTGGTGATAAGCTAGGTAACGCGGATCTCGCCCACTAACCAGTCTATTACTAGTATTTATGTGGTCTGTGATTGTGCCAGACAACTACATCAATACCTGCTCTCAAAATAGGCACTACGGGGCACACCCGGAACACACTGACCAGATCCAATTTAGAAAAAATCATTCCCCAAATTGATCCTACCGGGAATCGAGCCCGGGACCTTCTCATTCGGCGTCCACAGTGCAAACTCAGCCACAGAGGTCGTCATGCAAAAATATTATTATTGGCATTGTTATTATCCGCTCACGCGACGCACTCATCCTACCGCAAAATGGCGGCTATTTGGTTTCGCAAATTAGAAAAGGATTCAGTTTAAATACAAGTTTTTATAAATAAAAATTATTATTCTGCATTGCTAAATAAATACCCTCCGTACTACAACAAAAACATCTCAAATAAAATGCAGTAATACACCGCAAATCTTGCACTTAAAAAGCACTAATGAAATTTTTGATGTACTTGGGTAAATATGATAATATTCCGTTTGAGTGGTTCTAACGTTTACCATGAAATTACTCCTTAAAGTATGGTTTATAAACATTTATATTCAGGGTAAACTTAAAAAACGCTACTTACGGTATGTTTTCAATAAATAAACACCGAAATCACCAGCCCAAACAATAACACACACGATTGTCGTGACGTATTTTTGAAGTTGTTTATTTTTTTTAAATGACAGACCCAGGCATTAAAAACTTTATGGTTTGCTAGAGTAGTTACCGAAATAGCAATTAGTATTAGTTCTTTAACCTGTTATAACTTCGATATCCGATAAATCGGTATAAAATCATCACCGGCACCTCTAGGTGTGGTACGCGTCTATGGCTGCATGTATCGCGTGAACGGTTAAATGTGTATATATAATACCAAGCGCAAGTGGCAAGCGACACGCCTGTCCATAACAGTTGCAGTGCCACTCAGAGCTTTAAATCGCAAAGATCTTATGGGCACCGCCACTGCGCCCGTCACCCTGAGACATAAGTTGACAAGTCCTATGAACCTGTAATGTCACCAGCGCCCCTCTTCTAAACCGGAGCGCAGTGAAGCTCACATTTTTTCTTGGCGGCAGAAATAGGTAAGGTGGCAGTACTTAAGGAGCTCTGCTATTGCTAAATTTGTAGGTTTTAACCATTGACCTACCGTTTTAACTATTATTAATAGCTGTTTTTCTTTTCCCAGTCTTTTCGCTGGAGCGAAATCAAATCAAATACTTTATGGTTTGTTGTGATAAAAGCCTATTTCGTCTTCTTCTATCTACATGAACCGTCTAAGAAGACTTATTTTTAAAATGCTAACAACCTCTCAGGATTATATTGCTGACGTTGTTTACAACAACTTTTGTTCCTTGACTTTTAATAATCATGAGATTTTAATTTCATACAATAATAAATAGATTTAAATAGAACTCTCTAAACGGTAATACCTAAAGATTGGAAAAACTGCTTATTTTTTTAAACGATTTTCACATAAACGCTTAAATACAGACGATATGTTTTTTAATTTTTTAAAACTTACTGAAACTTTTCATAAAACTGTTCTGCCAAATTGTTACTGTGACAACTGCGCTGTGATTGGCCAGCCCGAATTCGAAACAATTGATGGGTGTCATCAATTGTTTCACTTCAAATCGACCATGTTAACTAGAGCTTGCTGTAATGGACGAAAATTAAAAAATTACACTTTTAATATTTAATGGAACAGCCCCCATTGTTAGAGATATTAATATCTTTATTACAATAAATACAGAATATTTTTGGAATATACGGAGACGTTCTCACAGGTCAGTTGTTGGCGCTGTACTATTTCAGTTTTCTAATTTGTGATTTCAGCGCAAACGAGAGTTGATATTTAAAAGTGATATAGAGCCCATTTACCTGATGAGTTGCCAAGTACGGGTGGCCCTTATTTCGTCTCTATTTCTGGTTATATACTCGATGTTTGAAGCTTACAAAATCGATTAGAAAAACGTTTAAGGGCATATATTTATGTCAAAGAAAACTTGCAACGTTGTGTTAATAGCGAAAAGCAAGAGTAGACCACTAAAGGTTTGAAGATAAGTAAGTTTATTTGTAAAACACGAGTTTTTTTTTATTTATAAAATTATTATTCACATTGATGAATTAATTTGTTTAGGAAACATGGATGGTGGGATTTGAAACACAAGCACGTCGTAAAAATCAAATTGTTGAGTATGATACTGACCAATGCTTACGCTTAAATTGAAAAACGTGCTTATATGCTTATTTTAAAAAGCAAACTTTTTTAAGTACCTTTCGTTAAATGGCCACCTCTAGTAATAACTCTGTGCAAGACGGGGGTGGGAGTCGTCGCGGAGGACGTTTGCAACTTTGAACCTACTCTACCAAATACAGGTCTAAAAAAAGTAAGTAGTACAGCAAAGGCTTAAAAGTTTATTTTTGGTAAATTTATTATGTTTTGAAAAAAGCGAATTACGCCATGTCTTTCTATTTTTTTTAAGTCTATCTTTCTGGTTTTCGTAAATATTTTTAATGTCATATAAAAACCAAATGCGTATACAAATACGACACAAAAAACAGGACATAATAGGGCGGCGTTACCGCCAAACAGAAATCCCTTCCAGTCAACGTTGTAGTGACACTGATTTGATATTTTAATTTCCAATCCAATTATATTGTTAATAATAAGAAAGTAGTCGCCTTTAAACCTAAGACAGCCAGGTATTTAGTTTATCTAGATTATCTAATTTAATATACCTAAGTAGCTAGTTTCTAATGACATCACGTTCAGTCTAAGTTAATACAGTCTTTAATATTTTTTAAACAAAATAAAAATATAAATTAATGCAAATTAAAAGCACGCTAAGCCAAAAAAAAGCAACAAAAACATTAGTTTGATTTGAATGCAAATTTTTAATAAATTGAACGAAAATTAAATTGAATAATTAAAAAAATATATAAAATACTAAACAGCTTAAATGGTCGCCATAAACGATCGAAACTTGAATTTTCATTCACAATTTACGAACAAGGAAAAAACTAACCTTAAAATAATCAATACCGCCAAAATATTCGCGTCCTCACCACAAACACACACGCACATTTGAAACATACAGCCTTTTAATGATTTTTTAATTGAATTAACCGTGTTTTACATTCATGTCCGTCACTATCTCTCACTAAGAATAATCATTTGCACTAAAATAAATAGATTGAATAACATTTATGCAACAAATTTTTGTATTCAATTGTTTTTTTATTCATAATTTTAATGTGTGTGAGGTAAAATTTAACGCGCGCGTTATATATTTTTTCTCTATGACATTTTTGCGTTCGGAAATCAATATGGCTAAACAGAAACGCCTATTCAGCCCGGGCATCGGGCGGTGACTGAAATTCCCAACTGGCGCCATCTACACTACTTTATCGATGTGAATTTCAAGACGTATACATTTTATAACAAGCCCCTGTCAATGCTCTTATTTCGATAGCAATATGGCTTAAAATGATGCTGCGTGGGGTGTTTTCTTATTTTGGACGGTATCAGAAAGGTGAAAGTGCATTAGGGTTCGGTTTGTCGGAGATTTTTGCGAATAACTATACTGTGCGTGCGGAGATTTGTTAAAATTTTATTGTATTTTATATATTTTACAAAAATATTTACAGATACTCGGTATAGATAACGAGTTTTGTAATTGTCGTTAGAGTATATCTCTAAATATTTTATTTAACATATTTATTCATTCTGGTTTTGAAGGGTAAGGTTGAAATTACAGGTGCATGGGAGTAATTATGTTAAACGCCTTAAAAAAAAACGAAAAAAGTTTAAAACAATTTAATTTACAAAATAAAGAAATTGCAATTTTATTTCTTATTTCTAATTTACAACAATGCTCGGTCGATGTGGGAAACAGTGATTCAGGGGCCGCGACACTGGTCGCGATTTCTACGAGGCGAAGTATCGTCAAATCGGCGATACATGTTTCTATTTAATTCAATTGATATAAAAAAATCGTTAGATGACCTAGATTAAGTGGGTACCTGCCTAGGTAACCTATTTATTTATTTATTCATAGAAAACCAACAGCTTCAAACATTTAATAAAACCGGGGAAAGAAACGTAATGCCAATTGCAGGTTTCCACCTAAAGTTTCATACAAATCAAAAATGAATATTAAACAATCGAACAATAAACAGTACTTGTTAACAACATGCACTTACATAAATATAACAATCCAATACCGGCGACAACAGTCACAAATTATTCAATAAAATTAAATAGAATGTCCGTGAGTTTACGTTTAAGTGCGAGTATCGATATTACAATTCATTTTTTATTATTATTTATTTATTTATTTTCTTTAAGTGTCATATTAGCTTATTTTTTCATTTTACTGCTTGTACTTACATCACTAAATTATCATCATTTTATTAGTATTATATTATCATTTTCTGTAATAGCTTACAATGATTGTAAAAATTGATGTTTGTAATTTATTTACATTGCAACTGCTTCTTCAAACACGGTTTTATCAGGTTGGGTGAGAGCCTGGAGATCTGTCACACAGGTTAGTTCCTAGTTTAGACTCCAGTCTCTTGCAAAGGTACTTTATTATTTAAGAATGTTCATGTAAATTACGTTATAAAACTTTGCACCCTTGTAAGAGTAAAATAAAGATTATTATTATTGCAATTCAATATATCAACATCCAGGTCATGATTTAGCTCTACATAGAAAACTATTTTGTATATAATTAGTCCTCGCTAAAACTCTGCAATAGGGTGATAGTGTGTAATAGAACACGTAGGTATATTAAACGGAATATCACCCAGTAGGTCAAGGCAGTGAACATTACCCTTTATAATGTTTAGAATATACGCCATATCAAAGATTTTTCGGCGAATGTTTAGAGAGACATGACTATAGGTTGTTATCCAGTGTAATACCGTATCCGTACTTCGAGGAATACTCCGATGGTCTAGTGCAGTCGGGTTGCTTCCTTCAGGGTTCGGCCCAGTCCCACATAACCCCGGCTCCGGGGGGTCTACTCTCGTTATCCGTCCGAAACAATTATTGCCAAATCAGCAATACTTGACCAAATGAAAAGACTCGTGATGCGAATGAAGCTTCATACTGGATACTTGTCTTTTAATTTTGTCGAATATTACTTATTTGACAGCATTGACTTACAATTATATGGACGTCGGGTCAGCGCTAAAAACTGTCCGAACGTATAGGGCGTTAAAATCGTATACAGAGCGTCATTCACGCTTTAGTCTTCGTTTGTTCGACTGTGCTGTCAGCAAGCAAGCAAAATTAGACAGTACTGCGATGACATTACAATTTAAATTCAACGTTTTAGCTTTTTCATATTCCTTTACATGTCACTACATTTAAATAGGTTGACTTGGGACATTTTTTTCGTGGTTTTTGTATTAGACCCGTCGTCCATTTATTTGTAAGTCAATGTTTGACAGTAATTGTTTCGGACGGATGTCAGACGGAGATCGAGTGTAGCCCCCCTGCCCCGGTAATCCTGTCGGGTCACCTGATTGCACCACACGTCACCGACAAGTGCAATTCGTTTAGATTAGTTATTAACTTTTTCATGTTGTCAAGAAGAGACACGCCTTTCCAACAGTGGCAGTGCCCCTCAGAGCTTTAAATCGCAAAGATTTGACGGGCATTGCCACTGCGCCCGTCACCCTGAGACATAAGTTGACAAGTCCCATGTGCCTGTAATTTCACCAGCACTCTTACCCTTCCAAACTGGAACGCGGTAATGCTAACATCACTACTTTGCGGCAGAAATAGGTAAGGTGGCAGGATTTCCCTGAATGAACTCTAAATTTTACTTTTTATATAATTATTGTGTGTATGTTAGTCTTTTAAATATGTATTGTATTAGCCATAGTTGCCTGATTCAAATGAATGAATAAAAAAAAACAAAAATTCTTTAATTCAAAACTTTTAATACTTAATTATGTTTGACAATAAATTCGGTTTCACAAACAAGGAATGTTATTGAAGAATTTTTCCCGTATTTCTGTATTTTTCTAGGCGTCCTCGGCATCCTGAAAAAAATCAATACTGCTTTAAGCATTTGTGTAATAACTATAACGTCTTTATTAAAAAAACCGAACCTCAAAAGTTTGTTTATCGACTTTTTATTGGAATTACACTTAGAATAATAACGCATAGAATGATAGTTTCATATCAAACGAACTATCACAAGTGAGGCAAAAATCAAATTCATGTAGGCTAGTTTTAGTAGTAGGTTAATTTTCGGTTTTAGTGAATATTTATATAAAAATATAAGTTGAAACGCGTTACTTCCTTGTGGAATGTGATGTTAGTATCTATTTTATGTTTGTCTGACGTATTTTTACACTCATTTACCGCACATTTCGTCATTTTTAGCTAAAATTCTGGAGCTGTTCGCGGTGCAAGTTGACCTTGAGCACTGAAGGCCCACCCGCTCGTGTAGGCCCTTTGGGAGCGCTTCAGTTTGCCTCACTTAGCGTGTGCGGGCTAGGTTTCTATGCGTTATTATTCTAAGGAATTACATCCATTCGCCAAGTTTCATTGCAATCGGTTAATGGAAAGTACGCCAAACTGGATTCATCCCCTAGTTTGCCAGCCATAGAGACGAAGTATTTTCTTCAAATTTAAATGGACTAATACAGAGAATCATCAATATCAGTTCACAAATACCGAAGTAGGTAATGGAGTAACATACACAAAAAATAGAATCGAATTGAGAACCTCCTCCTTTTTTGAAGTCGGTTAAAAAAATAATTTCTAAAGCGTGAAACACACAGAGAGCGGGTGCGGGTCGGGTGCGCGTCGTGTGCGGGTCGGGTGCGGGTCGGGTGCGGCTCGGGTGCGGGTCGGGACCGCGGCGGGTCTAATTCCGTGTATTTATATGAATGACAACACACCAAACCCGCGCCCGCGCTCGGTGTGTTTCATGCTTAACCGTTACATCTTACGGAGTTACCACACTTATCGACAAAGTCGCACTAAGCCGGTTGGAAAAAGCTGTATGTCTATCTAATAAGAGCGAAGAAGCCGTTGTACAATTCGCAGCGAGATCCGAGCGCAGTGAAACGAGCAACGTCTTTTTCGCTCTCATTATATTTTTATTTATTTCATAAAATTACACACACGACGTTAAATGACATTTGTTGACATGGGTTGCCAGATTTCATACAATTTTAAATAGTTACATGGTTGTTGTCATTGACTAACAATTATATGGACGTCGGGTCCGCGCTAAATAGTGTCCGAACTTATAGGGCGTTAAAATCGTATACCTACAGAGCGTCATTCACGCTTTAGTCTTCGTTTGTTTGAATGACAGCGAAGCAAGCAAAATTAGACAGTACTGCGATGCATTACAATTTAAATTCAACGTTTTAGCTTTTTCATATTCCTTTACATTTCACTACGTTTAAATAGGTTGACTTGGGACATTTTTTTCGTGGTTTTTGTATTAGACCCGTCGTCCATTTGTTTGTAAGTCAATGGTTGTTGTCGATAGTTTTATTGATAGATTATGAAAGAAGATCAAATTTTGCCAAAAATTACTGCATTGTGAATGTTTTTTTCTTTTATAAAAAATTAGTGCGCACTTGACCTCCATCTCACCTGATGGAAAGTGATGATGAGGTCGACGATGTAGCACGCACACCTAAGGAATGCCTATTCTCTCTTGCTTTGAAAAGGTCCAAGTTATTATAGCGTTCGGGAAATAAGCCCGCAGGTAGGGAAGTCCACTCTCTAGCCGCTCGCCATATAAATGTCCTGGGAATATCCACATCATAGGGGTGGAATCCCAGCCCACGTCTAGTGAAAGTCAAAGTCAAAGATTATTTATTCCATAGGTAAAATAAATTTACACTTGAAATCGTCACATTTAAGCTTCTGCTCGTTCACTACGCTGACCTCCCTGAGAAGAACGAGCAAGAAACTCTAGGGATTGCTCTTTTCAAATAAACTTAAATGCTATGGAATACACTTTGAATCAAATTTGTGTGGATTCTGGAGCCATGTCGTCTTTCCATACATCTTTATCTAAATAGAAATAGGAATAGAATGTTACGACGTTCTTATATTATGTTTGCATAATTATGCTAATTGCATATTATCTTCTTTATTCTTACTTTGACAGTTGGCGTAATCGAGATTAAATTGTATCATATACACTTTAACAAAAATTTAAACTTAAAAACCTAAAAAAAATGGCTCTTCTTTGCATTTTTCATAAACATAGTTCTAAATACAATGCAAGTATGTATGAACTTACAAAATTGACAATTCAAATGAACTTGTGCACAGTAATTAGGTGAATAATGGGTACAGGATGATTCAAATGTAATAAGTTCGGCTATTTATTTCATAAGCGTGACCAATATTCAGTTGATAGTCGATAAAATATTTATCGACTGCAGTCACTAGCTATTTGCAAGTTTTCTACGTTGCGAATTCACATCTCGCCGATTCGCAGTTTTGTGTTTCGACCCTCACTCTGTCTTCAAATAATCTCAGTACAGAGTACTAAAAAAACCGATCACAAAAGTACGTGGAATTACGTCTATTTGCTAAGTTTTATTGAAATATCCCCTAGTTCGCCACTATACAGGACTTGCCACTGGAGATAATAAAAATAGGTTCTCACTACGACACTACTCAAAGTATATCGAGAGAAAAACGCCTTGAATTGGAGAAATAGCAAAATCAACCATTAAAGTAATTGCTTCTAAATTAATGTTAGGCGCTATTTATGAAAATGAATCTTCATGCGTGAACAGCCACCCTTCGAGGTGGATGATTTTCTTCAAAATGAAATGGGACCACTATGGAAGTACCCCCTTTCCAATAAAAAAAGAATCATGAAAATCGGTTCACAAATACCGGAGTTATAGCGTAATATACACACAAAAAAAAAGAACATACAGTCGAATTGATACTCCTTTTTTGAAGTCGGTTAAAAAGACAAATTATAAAGTAAATTACCAAGTCAATGTGAAATTCATAACACACACACATATTATGTACACAACCACAAATTAAAATAAATGTAGATCATAGAAAATATTTGCAGTGGCACCACCCGTGGCGTTGTAGCCGCGGCGCTACTAATTTTCATCCAATATTTAGAAGCGCAGTCAAAGTCGTAGTTAAATAATCTTTATTTCTTAGATAAGCAAATCACTCTCGAAATCGCCATTTCGATTAAACTCTTACTGCTCATTCGTCGTTTCCTGAGAAAATGAGCAAGAAACTCTAGGTATTTGCTCTTTGTGAATAAACATTTGTACGTGAATGAATGAAATATTCTTTAGCACATTAAAATTACAATAACAACCATTGACTTACAATTATATGGACGTCGGGTCCGCGCTAAAAAGTGTCCGCACTTGTAAGGCGCTAAAATCGTATACAGAGCGCCAAACTCCGCTTTAGTCTTCATTTGTTCTACTGACAGCGCGATACTGCGATGACATTACAATTTAAATTTCGAATTCGTGGTTTTTGTATTAGACCCGTCGTCCATTTATTTGTAAGTCAATGATTGCAACAGAATAATGTAAGTATCACAGAAAGCCGGATCTATATTTTTTATGAGTGTAGGCCACTTTATTTCCGCCGCCCCATGTAAATACCTTTCTAAAATAATAATATTCCATTTGAAGTAAAGAAGGCTTAAGGCCTTAAAAAACGAATGAATTAGTCATTAACAGTGAGCGTAAAAAAGAAACAAGATATACAATTTTTTACGGGACTTTTTAATAGAAAAATCATCTATAATATCATCATAGTTAATGGTGTTCATTATGTCTGTTTCTATGTAGAGAAGAGCTAGAGAATTCATTTTTTCTTGAGACAATGAAGAACTTTGATAAGCTTTCACGCGTTTTAATCAGGAAAAACTCCTTTCCCCAGAACAATTTGTAGCCGGAATGGAAAGAGCTAGAAGAGTTGGAGCAGAGCTATAACTTTCCATTTCCATATCCAAGTTAGGGTAAACATTATGCAGAGATTGATTCCTCAACAACGTTGAGAGACTGAGCAGTGAGCCACGCTGCTCTCATCTATCACTCACGCGATAATATAGGTTTCGATGGAATAAATCCCTATAGAAATATAGGGATTTATTTAAGGTATAAAAAACCGTGAGAAACCCAGTGAACATGTTTGACTTTTGTCTCCACTGAAATCTGCCGCCCCTAGGACGCTGCCGCCCCTAGGCCGCGGCCTATACGGCATATTTATAAATCCAGGACTGATCACAGAGTAAGCTAAAGTACACACGCCGCACAAGCTACACATTGACGTATCTTGTTCCGTTGCATTGGAGGCGAATTTCGAACAAAAATGTGTAGTCTGATGTGCCGTTGTCCGTACGTACAACAAGCAGCCTTATTGCTAAGTAGGATAGAATTGAAGAGTTGGAAAAGTTGTACATGTTTATGATTTACAAAAACATAGATCGAGACTACCTGCAAGAGCTAAATGTGTCACTACCATGGATTTTTGTGATCCAAGTACGCTGAAGCTGTATAATGATTTTTGGGACAAAGTTTTTAAATAGAGCGTCTCGCTCATTTAATTCCTTAAAGTTAAAAGATATGGTGAGGTAGACTAAACTTGTTCTACACCAGTACAAGTAAACTAAAACGGTTCGACTCTTATATGTAGCTACTATAACTGTTTAACGTTTTTCATTTCGTCATTTATATTTATTATGTTTTTTTAAGTCGGCAATTTACTTTATAGGTTGTGTCTAATGCTGCAAATAATTATCTGTGGAAACTTTTAATTGGCCCTCGTCATACATGCATACATTTTTTTCGCTATAGTTTTGAAACTCGTGAGAGGCAAATTTTGAATATCAACTGGAATCTTATTATAGAGGCGTATATATTTCCCCCAAATGAACGATGAAAATTATTTTTTTTTAAAACATATAACCTTAGAATAATAACGCATAGAATGATAGTTTCATATCAAACGAACTGTCACAAGAGAGGCAAAAATCAAATTCATGTAGGCTAGTTTTAGTAGTAGGTTAGTTTTCGGTTTTAGTGAATATTTATATAAAAATACAAGTTGAAACGCGTTACTTCCTCGTGGAATGTGATGTTAGTATCTATTTTATGTTTGTGTGACGTATTTTTACACTCATTTACCGCACATTTCGTCATTTTTAGCTAAAATTCTTGAGCTGTTCGCGGTGCAAGTTGACCTTGAACACTGAAGGCCCGCCCGCTCGTGTAGGCCCTTTGGGAGCGCTTCAATTTGCCTCACTTAGCGTGTGCGGGCTAGGTTTCTATGCGTTATTATTCTAAGCATACAACCATAATACTAAATATACTCTATTTACACACACCGATAACAAAGTGAAAACTACCAAATTATACTGAATTTGCACTAAATTGTGAATGTAACAAGTCATAATTTTTACTTGATGCCATTAATACGGAGTACTAATGGCGGACAGCCAAGAATTTGCGTGAATTTGAATTAAGCGGCTTGGCAGAATGTTGAAAACGGTTTTTCATATATTAAGAAATATGTCCAGTTGTTGCTTCGTGTGTACAATTTGATTTAGAAAGTCAAATTTTTC
>NW_020653526.1:517807-540339 GCF_003589595.1 Hyposmocoma kahamanoa | reverse complement strand
CGTGGCTTTTGTATTAGACCCGTCGTCCATTTATTTGTAAGTCAATGCATAAAGGTAATATACTTTTACTGTAATAATACAAAAAAAATATCAACTATGAAATCTTCTATTATGAAGTAGCATATCAAATAAGTATACTAATTTATATTATGCAATAATATTAGTAGTTGGCTGAAAAATGAATGAACACCCTATTTGAAAGCGACGCATTACGACTATGAAGCCTCTCACTCGGCTTGTTTTATTAACTAAGTGCGCGGTCCAGTTTAATATACAAGTCCATGCTTGGCGGCAGAAATAGGTAAGGCGGCAGTACTTCCCTGGACGAACTCTTCCACAAAGACCTCTTCTGCTGCTAAAGACTACTTATTCAAGACAAATATTGTTCTTCCTAAGATATATTTTCATTGGCAGTTGTTATTACTTAATAATAAAAAAAAATAAAAAAAATAAGCGGTAGTGCTGTAGTAAAAATCATGGTACATCAATAAAAAATCAAAAGTCGATAAATATTAATAATGATGATTGACTACGTACCCCTCTGATGATAGGCAGGTTTAATAAAGACCCTAATACTGGAACCATTCGTAAGAAATTCACGGCTGCTGGGAGGAAGCCTCTGTAAATAAATTAACAAAAATGTTTATACAATAGAATATCATCACGCATGTCTCCCACCGGGATAGGCAGAGACTATGGATCTCCACTTGCTACGCTCCTGACAAACCTCCTTAGCCTCCTCCTCTCATCAATCTCTTCATACATGCCCGTTTATTTCTGGTACTTTTAACCCGGCCTTTTTTAAGGACATTTTTTTATACAAATGTCAGTACGCAATTGACCTCTATCTCACCTGATGGAAAATGACGATGAAGTCGACGATGGAGCATGCGCACCTAAATAATGCCTAATCACTCTCGCCTTGAACAGGTCCAAGTTATAACTGTGTACCGATTAGGTTCTCGGGTTTCTCTCAGAGAAAAATTGAAGAAGACCGGTATCATGACGTGGCATCACAGTACATTTATTTACTCAAATATTTTGTGAGCCCGTAAAAATATACATAATTTCATTAAGAAAGAAGATATCCATAATATTAACAATAGAACTAAGTCCAAACTCGTGGTACCGTGATTTCGTTTAAGTAAGGTAAACGATTCTTTTATGGGGAACTGTATACGTGTTTACAATAAGATTCCGGAGAATATATTAAGATTATCAAAGTCACATTACAAAATTGAAGTGTATGTTTTAGATAAAGAAGTATGGAAAGACAACAAGAGTCTAGACTCCACACAATTATGATTCAAAATGTATTCCATAGCATTTAAGTTTATTTGAAAAGAGCAATCCATAGAGTTTCTTGCTCGTTCTTCTCAGGGAGGTCAGGGAGGTCAGCGTAGTGAACGTAGCTTACAAAATAGCTTAAAAAGTGACGTTTCCAAGTGTAAAAATTTTACCTATGGAATAAATGATTATTGATTGTACTTTGACTTTGACTAACGTTCAGGGAACAAGTCGCATAGGGGTCACCCCAGCCAATATCTAGTCCCCCGATGATGGAAAGGGGAAGGCGGAAGCAAATTATGCAATTCCATCGCAAACTCTCCGTGATATACCTTGTAAAATAACGATAAGCAGGCAATACGGCGGTGTTCAAGGCTCTGCAGCTTCGCCATTACTAATTCCGAGTCACCTATAAGCCTCTTGTCACGCTTGTCTATTGAATTCAAGGTGGCCAGTTGGTATGTAGCAGAGCCATCCCAAAGGTGGCATGTGGACATCATTAATCTGATTGAGATATGTTCGCCGTGGTCTACCTCTCCCCACGTTTCCATCCACATTCGCTCTATAAATTTGTGCCGTCAATCTTGGTAGATTCATTCTTTCTGCATGACCAAACCATCAAAGCATACCTCTCTCTATTCTTGTCACTACATCATCTTTCATACCACAACGCTCTCTTACTTTTCGGCATTCTATCTTTAAGACTAATACCGCACATATTATTATTACACACATTACAATAGAATAAAATAGAAATTATTTATTTCAGGAATAGGCCCACATAAATTGCGCCACAGTCCCGCTATAATGAATCGATATAAACGCGTGCAAACATCGCGTTGCAAGCAAGAAATTAGTATACTCCCATCCAGTACATCACCAGAAATAGAGACGAAATGTCATTTAATTTTTTTTTTAAACTATTCTGCCAAATCATTACGGTGACAACTGCGCTCTGATTGGCCAACCCGAATTCGAAGCAATTGACGGGTGTCGTCGATTGTTTCACTTCAAATCGACCATGTTGAACTTGAGCTTTGCTATAACGGACGAAAATGGAAAAATTACATAACTTAATATTTAATTACTGATGAAATGAGAGTCCGTTTGTTCTGTAATTAGATGTTTTGCTGTTTTTCCGACACCACCGAATGGAACAGCCTCCATCGTTAGAGATATTATCTTTATTACAATAAATACAGAATATTTTTGGAATATACGGAGACGTACACACAGGTCAGTTGTTGGCGCTGTACTATTTCAGCTTTCTAATTTGTGATTTTGGCGCAAACGAGAGTTGATATTTAAAAAGATATCTGTACCATTTAACTGATGAGTTACCAGGTGTGGATGGCCCTTATTTCGTCTCTATTTCTGGTTATTACTCCACTGGAATTTACACTTAGAATTTCATGTAATTGCTTCATTTCAAAAAACTAACTGAAATTAACAAACAAACTAAAATTAAAATTATCTCTTACCAAAATGCGCGATACATACTTCCTTTGTGGCCGGACGGTTACAATACTGGACTGTCACGCAGAGGTCCCGGGTTCGATTCCCGGGCCGGGAGAAATATTTGTATGGCCTACATTTATTCACCCGGGAGTTGGGGTGTAATTGTGTCTATATGTGTGTCTTCTTCTTATTTCTATATGTTATTCTATATGTGCATCTTATGCCCCTTTTACACGATGGCCATCTCGATGTCTGTGTTCATTCGTCGCATTGTGGAGCGCGAAGATGGACGTGGAGTCAATTGCAGCGGCGGCAATTAATTTATTTACTACGTACAAATATCATTATAAGTGTGCACTGGAACCGAGTTATTAAAAAAAAATGGCGCAAAGGAAGGTGGTGGATACTGACGATCTACGGTAACAGAACAAGGTTTGTAAGTTTTTTTTAAATAAAAAACTGAATAATGGACCATCGTTTGGAGTGCTCGCCAATCTACGCGCCACTATGCTTTGATGTACGCTCGGAGAACCGACAACAAAGCAATAAAGATAAAGATAAATAAAGATCGTGGCTGCCATTACGCCCTCTACACGATGGGCCATCGTGGTAGAAGGGGCATTAGGGTATCAACTGAACAATCATATTATGTGAATAAGAAAATTACCTGAATAACAACAAGAATCCATAAATCTCAGCAATCATGCCGACCATGGGCCACCCAAGCAACACAATGGTGATGCCCCCGAAGAAAGCAACGGAGGCTTTCACCTTGTGCCGTTGGAAGAAAAAGAAGAACGTCCTTTGGAGACCTATAACGCAGGCTAGGCCACTTATGAACAGGATCTGTGAATGAAAAAATTTGTAAATTAAAAAAAATAAGGATATAAATAAAATGTTTTTTTTTTATAATATCAAGTGATGGGCCTGTCCATAACATTTGCATTGCAGTGCCACTCAGAGCTTTATATCGCAAAGGTCTGAGGGGCACTGCCACTGCGCCCGTCACCCTGAGACATACGTTGACAAGTCCCATGTGCCTGTAATTTCCCCAGCACCCTTACCCTTCAAAACCGGTAACAGTAATGCTGACATTACTGTTTGGCGGCAGAAATAGGTGAGGTGGTAAGTACTACCCTAGACGAACTCTTTCACAAGGGGCTCTACTGTTATTTAAAAGTTTAAAAACCATACATTATATATAATCGTCTACGTTTACACACACGCGCGATTTAAGCAGCGGTAAAATGCACGTTTTTAATGATTCAACATATAAGCCACTTAATCGATGGAGTCACGCGTTTCTGCAATCGAAGCAACTATAAATCACTGCCGTCGCGATGCCATGGCGCGTTTGTATCTGCTCCAAATTGAAATAAACAGAATTATTTAGACAGCAACACTGAACTAGAGAAACAAATTACTAAAGCCACAAACTGTCTGTCAGTGTTGCCAGGTCTACTGTTTTTCCAGAAGATCTACTGATTTCGGATGACATCTACTGTTGTTTTAACGTAAATCTACTGTTTTTTAGGGATTTTCAGATTTTTTACTTTTCACAACTATTCTTGTCGGCCTTTTAGGTTTTGTGAATCGTCTTTTCCATTTACGACGTCGTACTTTACGTTTTTGGAATGAAAGTGTAGAGCACATTAATTAAAAAATGTTGTAAACTGTTCTTATTGGATAAAATAGGTACATTATGCACTCCACTGAATGATGTTTTTTAGCTGGTCCATTAAATGTGGCTACTAAAAACCTTTTACGTGCATGCATTTAGCAGTAACGCGATCTCAACTGTGACTCTCTGAACATATTGAACATTTGTCAGAGTTTTTGCAAAACTTTACAATGTTAACCACATTAACACATAAAAATCCGTGAAAGTGGCCCGTTTACTGCCGTCCACTAACTGTAATACGCGGCTAAGTGACAAATCGACTCATTCGTAGAACAAAGATCTATGTGCAAGACTACTTGTTCTCAGGACATAGTACATTTCGTTCGTTCTTCTTCGCTGGAGATGTCACATCGACTGTTGCTCGATTTTATATTACCGAAATGAAATAAGACATATAAAGTTTCAAAACACCTTTACACTAGGCCTTAATTTGAATAAGGAAATTATTCTCGTAACGCACTTATTCTCTTTTCGCGATATAATCACATAGGACTCTGTTCTTCGGATGAGTCGAAATGGTCAAATATCCGTTTTAAACAGCAAAAGATAGAGCACAAAATTCTCTTTTCAAAACAGTGAAAATTAGTTAACATGTTCGACTTATCGGAACTTACATTACCGATTCAAAGCTGAAATATTATTCAACAATTTCGATATTCTAAAACTGGGTTATGGTTTTTTTATGATATCTCTAAAAAATATTTTGTCACTTAGGCCGCATTTTAGTTAGCGGGTGGCAGTTTAGCTCTTTCAGGTATTCTCGATCTAAGATGTTTAAATTAAATATTGTAATGATAAATGTATTTAAATGTTATTTACAAAGAGCAACCCCTAGAGTTTCTTGCTCATTCATCTCAGGGGAATCTGCCTTACAAATGAAGAGTAGAGTTTAATCAGTATGACGGTTTCAAGCGTAATTTGCTTACCTATGAAATAAAGATTATCTGACTTTGACTTTGAAACAATCAAAACTTAGTAACTTGTAGATTATTAACTGTTTCGATTCACAATCGATACTTTGATTAACAATCAAAATGTGAAATGTAGTAACTAATTGACATCAACAATTAAATTACTCCAATTATTTTTATTAACTATTGCCCATCGCTAGCGAAAGCATATAGGAGGCTCGCTTGTGTGCCGGACACAAAATATGCGGAATGCCAATTGTTATCTAATCATTGAGTTACAATTATATGGACGTCAGGTCTGCGCTAAAAAGTGTCCGAACTTATAGGGCGTAAAAATGGTATACAGAGCGTCATTCACGCTTTAGTCTTCGTTTGTTCGACTGACAGCGAAGCAAGCAAAATTAGACAATACTGCGATGACATTACAATTTAAATTCAACATTTTAGCTTTTTTCATATTCCTTTACATGTCACTACGTTTAAATAGGTTGACTTGGGTCATTTTTTCGTGGTTTTTGTATTAGACCCGTCGTCCATTTATTTGTAAGTCAATGTATCTAATAGAATATTTTTATTACAACCAATACTAAATAAAGGTAGACAGGCCTTATTAGTATACATAGTGATTACTTGTACTTACATTCCCAATAGCTAGAAGTCCTTTGTCAAACAGAAGTAAGACTCCAAGGAACAGGAAGGTCATCCCAAAACCCGCAAGGCCTACGCCTATTTCTGTAATAATGATAAAGTCTAATATTACCTGCCGGATTTATGAGTGCGAAACATGGTCGCTAAATAAAGTATAAAGCAAGCACGTTATAGAAGTTGACGGTAGCGAAATAAATATAGTTCATGTGTGAAAACCAAACATTGGACATACATACATAGTGAAAAAAAAATGTTTTATGCCACATCATATGTGCACAAACACAGGTTTAATATATTGGATTATATACTTATTTAATAATATAAAACTATTAATAACATATAAAATATAGGTAATTTAAAACCCATTGATGTGAATAATTGTAAAATATACCTCAATGTTATAAAATAAGAAAAAATTGCATGCGATAACAATATTTGAATAACATGAAACTGGATGTCCTGCATCTTGCTTTCTAAGGACATATTTCAGGTTTTTTTGAAATGACTATAATTTATTATTTCCTCACGCAAAATAGGCGCCTGGACGTCGAGTTGCGGATAACAGCCCATTACACCATACCATATCATTTATTATTTCCGTCAATAACTTAAAAATTATCGTAATTATTGATTAATTTCGACATAATCCTGCTAGATTGCCAAGCTGTGCAATTCCGTGATTAATACGTTGCCTTTTAACTATTATCATAATTTTGAGAACAATTAATGATTTACGGTCATTACGAAATATTATCATGCAATATTTACTTTGTATTTCATAGAAAAATTTGCAATTTTATTAATAAATAGTGCTAAATTTCGTACAAATTTTGAAGTTATACATATCATTGAATACTCACTTTGGGTGTCCGTTATATCTATCATTTTGAAGATAATTTAATAGCAAATTCAATGATAAATATATTGAAACTTAAAATTTTATATTTATCGTTAATTATTATGTACAACAAATTCATAACCTATTACTCCACGTCATTTTTGGGGTAATCAAAATATCGACTGTCAAGTGACTATACTATCGATGTGTTCAAATAAATATAACACTATTGATTTGAAATATGCTGCTAGAATTTTTAAAATATTTAATCTTGATAATAAAATTGCTGCGTTGCAGTTTATTTTTTGGTATTCATATTTTCAAATCAAAGAACAAGAAGAAAAGATTTAATAAGGATAGCCATAAAAGAGAGTATACAATTATTCCGAACGCAGCAAAGTTTCAGTATTGCAATTTATCTTCATAACCTTACCCGAGAAAACATATTATTAAAAACACAAAATCCGTAAACTCTTAGCAAGGAAAAATAAAATATTTATGAAATACATGTATCTGCTTTATTATTTTTTATTCCAAGAACCATAATTCTGTTTATTGTTAGTTTTATTTAAAATATTATTTTAACAATTTTACATTTTTTATAGTTGAACTTTTAATTATAGCAACACAAAGTTAACCTACAAAAAATCAATGGCCGCCTAGAAAACCGCGTCCTTCCTTGCCATTTTGTTTTCGTGAATAATTCACGTTATTCAATATAAATAACACCCTAAACCGGACCGCGCAAGTGTCTATCGCTACCAATCGCAGAATCTCTTCTTTGCTAGTGTAATTTCGCCTTTTATTTCTACAAATTGAGGGCACACGTCAGTATAGACTCGTAACCTACATTTCTGATTGCATTTTCAAGTGAATATGGTAAGAGGTGCAGGTCGTGGCGGCCGCGGAATGCCGGGCCGAGGTGGTATGGGGCGCCCGCCCTTCAGCAGGCCTCGCGTTCTCATGCTGCGGCCGCCTTTCGATCTTATTTTGGCCGAGCCGGCATTTCCCCGTTGCAAGCCCGCTCCGGACGATTCAGCGCTAACTCAGGTTTGTTTACGTTTGCCTACTGTTCTGTGTATTAGTTATATAAAAATTAATCAAAGGAAGACTACGGGTCGATTCAGGACCCCCTATTAGGGTGGTTTTTAATATTAACCAAGGGTTACAGACACCGAGTGAATCACGAAATGCCACCACAGAGATGGGCAAACATTCTTTATTTCAAATTCTTTGTCAGCCTCTGCCACTCAAGTTTCATGATTTCCTTCACTTTTATAACAAAATGTATAATATACATATACCAATGATATAATTTGTTAGTAATTTATATTACTTACTGGAAAATATTTTCTTTTGAAAGTTTTACCTCTAAATAACCTGTTATGAAGTCGCATTAAGTTGGAAATTCAATATCAGTAAAGGTTATTTTTACGAAAGAAACTTCTATCTTTATCCCATTTAGATGAAGATAACTAGCCATACGTGGCACAATTCACTACTATCATATAGTAACGTACGCAGGGCGCGATGCGGTATCAAAAGCTAGGGAGGGGCGGAGAATGATCTTTCTTGTTACTTTTTATTCTCTGGCACCACTATCGCTCTTCGCGCGTGCTGTACCACTGCAATGCTTCTGCACAATCTAATTTGAATACGCCTTGGAATGTGTAACCACGCGCGTTCGGATTGTATCGATACAAATGCGCGACTGCACCGATACAGTCGCTTATGTTGAATAATTATGTACAAAAAGAATCTGTATAAATTTATGCACATTATTTTGTTTTGTTAATTGTAAATTTAAAATTGTATTAACAAATGCATTGACTAAATAAATGACATAGTTAATTAATTTAAAACGTGGATCGCGTATGAATGGTTGCTGCATCGTATTTGCATCGCAACTACATCGCATTTGCATCGCTGCTGAAATTCGCCGTAAATATTAACGTAAAGGAAGATTTTCGATCTTCACTATTAAATACAAAAAGCAACTGCATCACCCTAAATCTGCTGGCCGAGCGACTGACTATCCCTGACTCAAAGAGACTTATTAATAGCCACAGAATCCTGATTTGCCTTAAACCACTTAACTCATCTGCTCATCGTCATCAGTCCAGATTACATGATGAACAAACAAATATCTTTTTTGCAGGCTCTACTAAAAAGACACACTGAGCTCTGTCCTACCCCTGCGGAGCAATCGGCAGTGCTGACTCTCGTTACTAAGCTACAGACCGTGCTGGACAACTTGGTTGTTGCGCCTGGTGATTTTGCAGCATGTGTAAGTGTGCATGCGATACATAGATTAGAATATACTTAACTATACTCCGTTCAACAATTTATTTAACTTTTGATATGTCGAATTCTAATCAACTAGTAATGTCCTAGTGCGTTTTCGATTTGTCAATCGAATCGATTTTACTTATGATGAAGTTTAAATCGTGAATTTGAGTGGGTTCAAAAAAGAAGGTATTGTCTTATTGCGATTGTGATGTTGCATTTGACAATTTGTGAACTCAACAATTAATAATTAATTATAATAATTATAATGAGAATTCAAGTGTTGATGTTGATTCCTGTTCATATGGAGAAGAATCCGACTGTTCATTATACTAAACAATAAGAATTTATTATAATGATTTATAATTTATTTCAGTTCATTATAATTTATAATAAATAAATTATTTAAAATAAATAAATAATTTATTAGACAGTTTTCAAAATTTGTAAACTTCAATAATCTTCGTTGCATAATCTGTAAGCTCGATAAATATCGGAGCTAAAGAGCACATCGCTTCACTAAAATTAAAAATAAAAGAGTCCACGAAGAATGGCATTTTTTGTCGATGGTTGTATGTAAATAATTATGGAACTTTGGAGGCATGCATATGTCAAAAGTTAAATAAATGGTTGAACGGAGTATAGTGGTTTTCAAGGACAATTTGAAGAAAGTCTTCATTATGGTACAGTTTTTTTCTCTGTGCAGTACCACCCGGAGAAGATGTCAGATCTTTTTAATTTCTATTTTAAAACAGCAATTTGCAAAACAGCAAAATGACTCCCTTCGGCCAAAGCTCCTTCGTGAAAGTCGACAGATGATAAGTTGGCACTCTCATAGCGACCTATGCACGTGCAGGGGTTGACGTACACACGCGTGACGTTTCCGCCGGGGCGGAGGGGCGGAGCAGCGATCGGTGATGTATCCATGTTTGTCGACTCGAAACTTCCGTAGCTATATAAAGCTATATATCACACGCGGCACTAACCATGAAAATCGTACAATAAAATGGACACTAAAATATTATGTAATATCTTTACAGCAACTAGAGGAGGTCCGTCAGGTGGGGTCCTATAAGAAGGGCACAATGATGGCGGGCAAGAATGTAGCAGATATTGTTGTCATAATGAAGACGCTGCCTACTAAGGAATCTGTTGAGGGCTTGTCTAATAAGGTAAACTTTTAATTACTTAAGGGAATTACCAATTTTTTTTTATTAGAGGGCTATACTCAAGCGCACGTTCGTCACGCCCGCGCTTCCTCTCTATGTAATTCCGTCTCACGTGTTCAATGTACCTACTACCGCGAAACCGCGTGTGCTACGCATTTCGTAGCAGTAAGGAGATGCTGCTACGCATTTCGTAGCAGTAAGGAGTTACTTTTTAAGGGTAATCACAAACTCGATTTTTTTTCCGAAATAACGTAAGTATGCTTAATGACACGATTAGGTTCGGTTAAGTTAGGACTACTGATAGGTAGGCCAGCGGGCTCTGGACAGGGACTCCGGAGCCTGCATTGCACGGCCTCACTCGTCTGGGGGGCGGGTCGGAGGACAACCGACTCGCCCCTCCGTTGGCGCGGGAGCCCTGGCGCAAGCTAGGGCGGCCGGGCGGCGTCGTGGTGAATGTTCACCGATCCCACGGCGTCGACTCAAACGGCGAGAGGGAAACCCGGGGGGTTTTAGTGGGGTAGGCCCTCCAGTCTGGAGGGAGAGTCCCCACATAAACCCCGAGTCTCCCTGGGCTCAGGGGTATCCATAAAGATTTCCCCCCGTCAAAAAAAAAAAGACCACTGATAGGTAACCTTTTTTAAGTGGTGAAGTCTACGGGGAGCTCAAAGACTGTACCGAGTAGAAAGTGTTCTACGCCTTCGCACACTGGGAATCGAAAACGCAAGGACAATCTTTAAACGATTTTAAACCTTCAAATCAAACCGAAAGACTTTATTATTCGTTAATTAATTAACATACTTTTCAGTATATTCAGTTATAAATATCATTGAAGTTACAATACAATGTCGATTTAGATTTATTACATTAAATTTTAATTTTTATTATATCCCACTTATATTATTTATATATTTATTATTATTTTTGATTAATGACCCCTTGTTGGCTATAGGCCTCCTCCAACTCCTTCCACTTAACTCTATATTGATAAGATGTCGTCGTCCCATCTAGCCCTTGGCCTTCCTATTTTTCTTTTACCGTTTGGACGGTGGCAGGCCATCTGCTGCCTGTTAATCTGGCTATGCGTCGCCATTGGCATTTTTGTTTCATTACATATTGTATCTGTAATTTTGGTTCTGTATCAAAAATTGTTGTGCAGAGTTCCTAGGTCAAAAAAAAAACAAATAAGTAATCCAAATGTTATTTATTATTTCTTTTTTTAAACAATTGTGGGTGTTCTGTTATGATAAAAGTTATTCAGTTTTTAATTAAGCATAAGCACGCGCCACTGATCCATCGCCGCACGATCGTGGCGCGGTGGGCGGAGCTGCGACGCGAGGGAATGTTACAATTGCATCGGCTGGGGTGTGTTATGTGTAGCATGCCTAAATTCGTGGCAGTTTTTTGGATAAGTTTATGAGGTGGTATCTCAACATTTTAGTACCGAATTATACTAAAATAAAAATCACATGTGTTATATTTTCATCAACAATCATAATATTTCAATTTGTTTGTTTTTCTTTTCATCTCGTTCCTCGCGCTAAATTTTGTAACGTTGATAAAGTTAGTGCAGAACTGTCAAATTTTTTTTAAATAAACTGGAGCCATGTTTGGCTCTGTGTTAATCTTTTGCAGTCAATGGTCACGGCGCTCGCGATGACTTAAAAATGTGACGTCATGGTGCTCGCCATGTTAGCTATTGTAATACAATTTTAAAATGCCGGTTTATCACTCGAATTTGAGAGCGGCGTGCTACGGGGGCAGGTTATTGGTGTAATTGCAAAAAAATTTGATACCGTATTATAAAGTATTTTCTACCTTTCATAGGTGAATGAAGAAGTTATAAAACTAATGCGCGCTGAAGGCACCGGCATAGTCGTGTGCGCCTGCCATGAGCGAGGGTTCACGGTCACGGCGGCCGCGGCTGCCGTCCGGGTCTTGGTCACTACACTGCACCAGAATCTGAGGAAGCTTGAGCCGGAGGTAAGTTCACTTGATACCCTTAATAAACTTACGTCCTTTAATCCAATCAGTGCCGCATTTCAGAATAGTCACCATCAACTCAAAGTTCCACTGCTGAGCACGTCTATGGGGAGATTTAGGCCATGGAATAAAGCTACTCTGATACTTTTTCATTTACATACATCTTTATCTAACACATAGTCTTCAATTTTATAATGTCTTTTCAATTAAAATATTTTTAATGTAGTTTTTAAACTTAGGAAATGATAAACTTCATATATGCTCCGGAATCTTATTGTAAAAACGTATACAGTTCCCCATAAAAGAGTCGTTGACCTTGGTTAAACGAAATCGTGGTACCATGAGTTTGAACTTAGCTCTAAGATTAATATATTTAATGTAACCTCTCTTGTCTCTCCATTATCCACTTGATATATTGTACTACAGGCCTGGAGACCTATCATACAAGCTAGACCTAGTTTAGGGTCCAATCTCCTACAAATGTAACTAATTCGAAATACCTTATTCTTAATATGCGTCGTGTAGCTTTGTGAGGAGAAATAATAAATCATTTTGTATTTGTATGTATACTATATATACTAATGCTCGCATATACTAGTCGCGCTGTTATTGAGTACGGAGTTGCCTTACTTGTTACACTCAAGACAGACAGACTGCATGTTAACTGCACTCCTACTGCAATTGTAGTTGGTGTGCAGTTCCAACGAAACGGTTGAATGCAGTTCAAATGCAGATGGAGCTACTGCATTCAAACTGCAAATTTGCAGTCGCAGTACAGTTGAAATGCAGTCTGTCTGTCTAGAACCTTGTTATTCTATAACTATTCTATTAACTATTCTATATTATATTCTATTAACTGCCTCCATGGCCGAACGGTTACCATGCCGGACTGCCACGCAGAGGTCCCAGGTTCGATTCCCGGGCCGGGAGAAATGTTTGTATGGCCTACATTTATTTTTCTCGTGAGTTTGGGTGTAATTTGTGGTTGTCTGTGTGTGTCCATGGCACCCGCGACACAGGGTTTCCCTAGTGCGGGGCTATGTTGAGTGTGTGTGTGTGCGTTATTATCCTACTATGGTAATACTCACATTACTGCTTGCCAGGAGAAATCAATTAGGTGGCGGTCCTTCCCTGGACGAATTCTTTGATAAGGTGTTCTACTGATTCTAAATTCTACAGAACTGAATTAATATACTTACAGGTGCATCTGGACTATAAACTGATAAGCAGCCACCTGGCAGCGATCCGCCACAGCCGCTGGTTTGAGGAGAATGCTCACCATTCTTCTATTAAGGTAATGTTATCATGTTAATAAAATAGCATCGAGTATATAACCAGAAATAGCGACGAAATGTCATTTAATTTGTTCGAAAACTATTCTGCCATATCATTACGGTGACAACTATGCTCCGATTGGCCAGCCCGAATTCGAAACAATTGACGGGTGTAGTCAATTGGTTCACTTCAAATCGACCAGTTTAACTTGAGCTTTGCTATAACGGACGAAAATTTAAAAATTACATAT
Organism: Hyposmocoma kahamanoa; assembly: GCF_003589595.1. NCBI lineage: Eukaryota > Metazoa > Arthropoda > Insecta > Lepidoptera > Cosmopterigidae > Hyposmocoma > Hyposmocoma kahamanoa. The sequence goes on along the minus strand of NW_020653526.1, from coordinate 526,556 downwards.
TTAATTATCGAGTTCTTAGGATTTCGCGATTGTTACACATAGGAAATGAAACTATTTTTCCGGATTTAAATCGCGTATATTTGTTTTTTCAAACAAACAAACCTTTCTGTTTGAAAAAACAAATATACGCGATTTAAATCCGGAAAAATAGTTTCATTTCCTACATATTTAATTACCGATGAAATGTGATTCCGTTTGTTTTGTAATTAGATGTTTTGCTGTTTTTCCCACACCACCGAATAGTACAGCACGCCATTGTTAGAGATGTTACCTTTATTACAATAAATACAGTGTATTTTTGGAATATACGAAGACGTACACACAGGTCAGTTGTTGGCGCTGTACTATTTCAGCTTTCTAATTTGTGATTTCAGCGCAAACGAGAGATGAGTTGCCAGGGATGGATAACCCCTATTTCGTCTCTATTTCTGGTTATATACTCGATGTAGTCATACGATGTTGCTTTTATTACTTACAAATTAACCCTGTAGATTTTTTTTATAATATCAAGTGACGGGACAAACGAGTCGTGCACCTGGTGGTAAGCGACACGCCTGTCCATAACAGTTGCAGTGCCACTCAGAGCTTTAAATCACAAAGATCTTATGGGCACTGCCACTGCGCCCGTCACCCTGAGACATAAGTTGCCAAGTCCAATGTGACTATAATTTTACCAGCACCCATGCCCTTCTAAACCGGAACGCAGTAATGCTGACATTACAGCTTGGCGGCAGAAATAGGTAAGGTGGCAGTACTTCCCTGGACGAACTCTTTCACAAGGTGCTCTGCTGCTATTAAAAAAAAGAATTTATCCATGAGAGGGGTCTCACATATCGTGGGTGATATTTCCGATATTGAAAGCGCAACTTCCCAAATGCAAGGGCACTCTGTGTTATTCTCCTCAATGAGAGTTTTACAATTTGAACCTTGCTACAGCAAATCTACCAAAACCTATTCCAAAATGTACAACATTACTATTTGGTCATAGTGGTAGATACATTTTTTAAAAATATACACACTTCTGGTCACATAACTCGAGCCATCTCGCACTTTCAGTAATAAGTGCAATAAGCTTAAACAATGTTTAATTGATCAAAAACTATTTTTACGCAAATTTGAAACTAGTATTCTAAACGTCTTTTCCATAAGTCGTTCTTGGGAATTTTTTCTTCGATGATATCACTATTTTTGTATTCTAGCCCTTTACGACAAAATGCGAGGTGCCTCGAATTATGTGTCCGAAAGTATACAGGCTGTATATTTGAAAGTGGGACATACTCATAGAGTGCGTTATATTCCTGATTCTGAACCCAAAGAAATAATAAACTAATGAACCTAAACTTTATAATATTTTTAAAATTTTTTTTTTTCGACTACTACTTGTGAACAACATTAGTTATCGAAATCTATGCACATCACTATTATTGCTCCGACGCAATGGCGAGCTGCAGCACGGCGGCGAAAATCAAAGCACGGGTCGGGGGTGGGGGCGCAGGCGCATAGAGACAGTGCATGCGCGATCTTGGTCTAGCGAAGATACGTAAATTATTTGTACCTCCGCTCGCTCGCGCAAAATAGATATTTATTCTAACGTCGAATTGACTGAGATTGTGCGACTTTACGCAATAAGTGGTGATAGTGTGAGACGAGCTATTGAAATGTTCCCAAATCGGAGTTTTACGCGCAGGAGGTAAACAGTGTCGAAGTGTTGCATGAGAGGATTATCTCTGCATTTTATACTGTGAGACAAAATGTGTTTGTGTTGAACAATTTAAAACAAAATTTACTACGACGTGCTACAATATGCATTGTGGGAAACGGTGGACATTTTGAACACTTGCTCCGTAAATAACTAAAACTAACTAAAAAATCAATCATTGTAAATAATTTGATTTCACATTTTTAACTACGCCAAAAACCTCAATTCTTATTAAATGATAACTAGTTACTAAATCATAAACTAATCTTTTTTAGTACGTAAAACATTTTGAAGATAGTTCAGAAGTAAAAAATAATTAGCATAAGCTAAAACATAATCATTTCGATAATAGCTTTTTTCATCATAACATAAATAAGCGTAGGTGATTAACTTAGTTTTTTTATTTTCTAGTAACTTAGTTTTTTATTTTCTAGAGAAAAGAGGTGCTTTTAGTAGGAAGGGAGATGTGAAATCATTGTTATTGTTGCTGTCTCAGTCGACATTCGCTTGGTAGTATTCCCATTGCAGTCGAAATCAAGCGTAAAGGGATTAGGTTTATTCCTATGTACACTCCAAAACAAATTTGTTGGTTTATTTTTTGTTCTATCCCATATCCTAATTTTATTTTAGTCTATATTAAGTTGTAACATGATTTACTATGACATGTATGAATGTCTCCCTTTCAAATATACAGCCTGTATAATGACATTCGCCTATAAAATTAATTATTTTTTTAAAGCCCAATCACTTAATAGTCGTTTCTTTATTATTAAATACAAAGATCGAACACCAAAGAAAATTACTTTGGCCCGACATGACTTGAACCTGGGGGTTACTCTCGATCTCCGTCGAAATCCGTCCGAAACAATTACTGTGAAATAAGTAATATTCGACAAAATTAAAAGACTAGTATCCAGTATGAAGCTTCATTCGCATCACGCGTTTTTTCATTTGGTCAAGTATTGCTTATTTGGCAATAATTGTTTCGGACGGATGCCGGACGGAGATCGAGAGTAGACCCCCTGGGACCACGGCATTCCGTCCCCATTGCTCTTCTAACTAAGCTATGTAGGTCGAGTTACTAAGTCGACGAAATTCTTCTATGTGTCTGTTATATATATTCGCGTTGAGTTTTTCGGCTTTCGACACTGTTTTTTTTTTTTGTTATGTCGTTCTCGGACTATAAGTTCACTACCTAATTTCCATGGCAACTTAAATATTCAAGTATATTACAGTGTAATAGCTACAAACCACCAAATATTATTTATTTTTTCCAATTCCGGATGTCCGGGAATTGTTTTACTGCATCGTAGGACAAACTGCTGACCTAGGAAGTCGAAGTTGGATTTTAAAGTAAATCTAATGGTGCCATGTAAAAAAATGCCGTAGATGACTGACAGCCTTGTTGCCGTTCCGTCAATGTGACTGTAAATATGCGGAGCACAGTGCGGTATCTAAAGCTAGGGAAGGGCGGAGAGTGAACATTATCGTTACTTTTTTATTCTCTGCTTTGGTAAAAGGTCAGTTTAGCATTTAAGTTTACTTAAAAAGAGCAATCCCTAGAGTTTCTTGCTCGTTCTTCTCAGGGAAGTCAGCACATTGAACGAGCAGTAGCTTAAAAAAATGACGTTTTCCAAGTGTAAAATTTTAACTATGAAATAAATTATTATTTGACTGTGAATTTTAAAATGGTAGAAGAGGCACAGTCGACCGGGGTCAGGGATTCATGTTAAGGAACATATCGAGCAGCACCGTGTATTACATTTGTGCAAACACGCGACAAAAATACAACTGTCTAGGCAAATTTGGTTGGAATTAACCCGTATGTTGATTTTTTTTTTCAGGTTCTTATCCGTCTATTACGCGATATGTGCGCGCGTCACTCGGGACTTGAACCCCTCACCCCCTGGATGATAGACCTGCTAGCTCACCACTGCATCATGAATAACCCTGCCAGGCAGGCATTGCCTATTAACGTCGCTTTCAGGTGAGTCATTTGTCAGTAGTCTCTAACTACAACTAATTGAATTGGGAATCATCATAATTGTTATAATTATTATGGCCATTCAAAAAGAGAGCCGTGCTGTGACTTTACAGCGTCATCCCACCTTTTTATCGCCTTTTCTCCGGTTCTTGGCCACTTATTTTTAAAGAAGGGTGGAGAAAACTGCCCCAAAAACGAAGAAGAGCCGTTCGTGGACTTTGCTATTATAATTTTGCGTTTTCATTTATGCCTAGTTATCAATATATTTTTGTATATTAGAAATCGGGAATAAAAAATTGCGAAACATTGTATTTTAGAATAGATGCAAGAACACAGGCGACAATAAAAAGAGGCAATTGATTCAGTTGGACCATAGGTTAGGTAACGTTTTTGTACATACATTTCATTTTAACAATGACAGAATGTTTACCTTCCTGAAGTATTGGTTATTTTATAGAACACACATAAAACATTAAAGCTATAGAATACCTAATGAAATCAATTAAACAATAATGGCATAAAGCAAAAAATAAAACACAATGTGACAAAAATATTAAAACAATATTTAAATGAGAGATAATGAAAGTTGCAAAGGAACGTTTTGACAAGAGACCTCTTGCGAATGTCATATTGACATTGAAAGCAGTGTTATCACATGTGGCAGATTTCTGCCATTTGGGCAGATTTCTGCCATTTGGGCAGATTTCTGCCATTTGGGCAGATTTCTGCCATTTGGGCAGATTTAATTTTTACACAAATAAATGTGGCTGAATTTGGCAGATTTGGGAATATTCGGGAAGTTCTTTATTATTTTTGGGAACAAACTGAAAACTTGTTGTCTGATACCACGAACAAACATATGAAGCGAAATACAGACAATATTATAAACGTAACCTATATCAACTTTATAACCCCAGCTCAATCTATAGGCTGTACTCAGTTAGCTTTTATGATGCTTTGATAATGAATCACAAGTATTGATGAGTCACAAAATACGCAGAATGCCGCATCTTTCTTTTGAATCGTTCTTTAATTCCTTTGTCTCGTCATTCTGATTTTGTTTCGTTTCGTTAAATAATTTTAATTGTTTTTAAAAGAGAATTATGTGCTCTATTTTTTTTCTATTTAAAACGGATATTTGGCCTTTTGTCACTTAGCCGCCTCTTAGTGGACGGCAGTACTGAGGTACCCCCTTTCCAAAAAATAAGAACAATCGAAGTCGGTTCAGGAACGTCGAGTAATCGAATAACATACATTTAAAAATTATTTATAATTATTTCTGAACAAGGCAGCTTCTTTTTTTTATAATACTAAATGACGGGACGAACAAGTCGTACGCCAAGTGGTAAGCGACACGCCTATCCACAGCAGTTGCAGTGCCATTCAGAGCTTTAAATCGCAAAGATCTGAGGGGCACTGCCACTGCGCCAGCTTCCTTTGCCTTCCAAACTGCTTGGCGGTACTTACTGCCGAAGTATGAAACCGTTCCCACGTAAGCGATGTCTGGCAGGCGCGCGCTGGCGCTGGTGGCGTCGGGGCTGTTCCTGCCGGGCAGCGCGGGGCTGGCCGACCCCTGCGAGGCGGCGCACGCGCGCGCGCACACCGCGCTGGACCTCGCCGCGCAGGACGCCGCGGCCGCCACGGCGCAGACGTGAGTGCACTCCTTTGTTCCTTACAACTAAACCACCTTCACGTCACGTTTCAACCAACACTTCGCTCGCCCGAGGACCGCCCCGATGGACCGCGGGCATCGAGTATATAACCGGAAATAGAGACGAAATGTCATTTAATTTGTTTCGAAACTATTCTGCCAAATCATTACGGTGACAACTGCGCTCCGATTGGCCGGCCCGAATTCGAAACAATTAACGGGTGTCGTAACTTGTTTCACTTCAAATCGACCAGTTAACTTGAGCTTTGCTATAATGGACGAAAATTGAAAAATTACGTATTTAATTACCGATGAAATGTGATTCGGTTTGTTTTGTAATTAGATGTTTTGCTGTTTTTCTTACACCACCGAATAAAACAGCCCCCATTGTTCGAGATATTATCTTTATTACAATAAATACAGAATATTTTTGGAATATACGGAGACGTCCACAAGGGTCAGTTGTTGGCGCTGTACTATTTCAGCTTACTAATTTGTGATTTCAGCGCAAATGAGAGTTGATGTTTAAAAGTGATATAAGGCCCATTTGCCTGATGAGTTGCCAGGGATGGATAGCCCTTATTTCGTCTATATATCTGGTTATATATTCGATTACCAACTATACATACCGTTGGAAACAGCTAATGTTTCTGATTCCAACGGTATATGTAATTCAATATGACCCAAAAGTGTCGCCTATCCTATTTTGCCTTTCGAGCGTCGAACAGAGAAAAAGGTCTTCAATTGGAGCATAGCAAAATCAACCATTAGAATAATTGCTCCTTATAAAATTTAGGCGCTATTTACAAAAATAAGTCTTCATGCGTGAACAGCCACCCGTCGAGGTGGAATATTTCCTTCAAAATAAAATTAGACTACTACTGAGGTACCCTCTTTCCAACAAAAAAGTATCATCAAAATCGGTTTACAAATACCGAAGCTAGCGCATAACATACACACACAAAAAGGAGTCGAATTGAGAACCTCCTTTTTGGTAAGTCGGTTAACTTTTGGGTTATAAATTGTTCCACGTGGATTTGAGTACATGGAACTACTGAGAATGAACGTTTTCTGTTTACTTATCCTGAGCTTCGAAGCGTTGTCTGGAAAAGATCACGTGCAGCGATTCTAAGTTGTTTATGTACCGTTTTTGTCTGTGAACAATGAAGTCTTATCTACTTTCCAACAGCCTACTCCGCGTGGTTGCCCGCGGTGGTCACCGCTACGTCCTTGGTCTTCAGTCTTTCGAAGGTGGGAAAGACATTTCCACGGAAATCACAGTATGGGACGGCGTGGTCGTCTCGCCCCTCGCTCCTGCGTACCAGGACACCCCAGAGCCCATGGACACTGACGACAAAGGTGGGTTCTACCACTGTACACAGGTCAACTTCGTGTGCTACATCTGAGCTAGGCGTTGCACTGTCGGTTACTAAACAAAAAAATAACCGGCAGTAACCGTAGAAATCTGTGCAATAAGCGCCATCTATACGCCGTCCAACCATTCATTTAACTTTTTAAGTTTAACAAAAACCTACCTCCATTATTTGTAGACATCGAGTATAGAACCCTTAGAGAATGAAAAAAAAATAAAAGAAAGAAGCTGCCCTAACTACAAAATCAACGTGCATATAACCAAAATTTGAAAGTTACAAATGGCGGATTTCTTTAGTGTTTTACCATAATCTATCGATAAGTCATTATCGACATGAAAATGTATGGCTTGAGTGTTGTTGAAATGTGTGTTGAAACTGTTTTTTTCTTTAGTTTACTGTAACCAAAGTGTGTCTAAACAAACACAAGTCTAATAATTTAATCTCGAGTGGTGGTATATTATTATAAATGTCAACACACATTTCGCTGTCTTGTGTTGCAATTATCAGTCGCACTCACGTTTAACAACTCAATTTTCATATTAGTTAAGCCTTTTTACACACTCTGTAATTATTTTTATTTCAGATGATGAAGCTCAAGACGGTGTTGCCGCCTAATAGAATAATTCACAAATGGCCACACTCTAATTCATATGAACGGTGAATAATCCACTACAATTCTGTATCTTCTGTCTATATCACTATTCGTAGTGAACCAAGCGGGTACGGTGATTCGCTGTTAATTTTCAATGCTTTCAATTGAATTTCTGTGTTGAGCCATTATGTGAGCTTACGTCCATCAAATGCGTCAAAGATTTATTCCAAATGGACTATTTTTAAGAGTATTCCGTACTTTAATAAAAATAAATTTATATAAACCCTGTTTAATTTAATCCCAGCGGTGGTAACCGGAGAGCGCGTGCGCAGGCACAGTTGGCCTGAACAATGATTTTCGATTTTAGAATATCAAGTGATGGGACGTACACCCTGAGACATAAGTTGACAAGTCCCATGTGCCAGTAATTTCACCAGCACCCTTACCCTAAAAACCGGAACGCAGTAATTCTCATATTACTGCTCGGCGGTAGAAATAGGCAAATAATTCCCTGAACGAACTGTCAGAAGGAACACTTTCTAGATTAATTCGAGAGTGTTCTTTAACAGACTACAATGCGAACTGAGAAGAATAGTTATGAAAATATAGAGGAATTGAAGCGATTTTTTTAAACAGGATGATTTTGAAATCATTAGCACCCGTTGAACCCATTGATCTACTAGGCTAAAGAAATATTTTAGAGTAATTTTAATTAGGAATAGTGTAAAACCATTATTGAAAAAAATATATAAATATATCTTACCCAAATAAAGTTAAGTATCAAAACGAGACGGGACGCTTCTTCACATTATTACTAATATAAAATGTAGCGAGTATAATCAGAGGTATATTCGGCAAAACACCTCCAGCTGAGACTTGCCTATTTATCCACATTTGTGTAACTTTATATTATTTACAGCTAAGTTGTTGTTATTGCAATGTTGATAAATAAAGCTCTTTATTATTATTATCCGCCATTCTCACATTCGGTATTTTCAGCCTAATTACCGTAGCATATTGTTTTTTCTTGTTTAATATATCCAATGACATTGAAGTATGAACAACTTTAAGGGTCGTATTCCAGAACTCTACTCAATGCTTAAGTCAGGATTTGAACAGACTTGAGTATGATTTCAAGCACTGGAAATACGACCCTAGCGGCAAGGACTTGAGGATGATTTCTAGTGCTTTAAATCATAGTCAAGTCCTGACTTGAGCATTGAGTAGAGTTCTGGAATACGACCCTAAATGACATTAGAATAGACAAAGTAGTTTTCGAGTTATCAAGTCACGAATATTTTATGGAAACGGTAATTACGTCACGTAAGAAAGTTCAAACATTTTTTATGAAAAACCATTGACTTACAATTATATGGACGTCGGGTCCGCGCTAAAAAGTGTCTGAACTTATAGGGCGTTAAAATCGTATACAGAGCGTCATTCACGCTTT